>NC_046154.1:257228115-257368115 GCF_011064425.1 Rattus rattus
TGAATGAATGCGAAACATTTCCCGTGGAGCGAAGGCATTTGACCTCATGGTCCCCATTTGCAGGGTCTTCCTAGAGGGAGTATGTTACAGGGTGTCAGACTTTGAGATTAGACAGCCTTACCCTATTCCCCGTGATCATCCTCTCTACCTCTGGCTTGTGTTTGAGGATGTGAGCTCTTAGCTCCTAGTTCCTGCCACTGTGTCTGCCTCTATTTCTCTGGACCTGTGAGTCCCAATAAACTCTTCTGTAAGCTGCCATGGTCATAGTGTTTTATCACAGCAACAGAAAAGTAACTAATACTTGTTCAAGAACTAAAAACCACATCACAGGGTGAATAGGTCCCAGCAGAGGTGCCAGCTCTCCAACAGGGTTGGATGGGAGATGAGGAAGACCCAGGTGCAAGCCTTTGGGAGACCCTTGCCCTTAACCACACACCTAAAAGAAGGTTCTACTTCTATTCACACCAGTGCCTCCTCCTAACGGCAGCCACCTTCGATAAACAGTTCCAGTATACATATGCTTCCCAGCACATGCTGTTTATTGCTTCAAGAGTCCGTCTTTTTCTTTTTATTCCATTTGTGGTCATTATAATTATGCTTTATTAAGTGGTGACTTGTCAAATCCTCACTCTTACAACTCGATTGTGATGGTTCCGCACTTTGTCTACTTTTGCCTGTCTGCTCACATGCAGGGAGCAGCATCCAGGATGTATTGGTTTCATTCATTCCTTCTGATGTGATGAACATCTGGGATCACTAATGGTGACTGCTGGTGTCTGCGATGCTAGGTGACTTTACTAAACACCACTGGAATCAAAGTCTTCATATAGTGAGCCTCTGGGTACTACATCTTTGTCAAGGAGACAAGCACAGGGAAGATTTTGTAGTGCAGCCTTGGGTCCCCAGCCTTGTCTTTGCTAAGCAATGGAGACTCTTGAGAAATATCAAGAAGAGGTGGACTCTTAGAAGTTTTTCTATTTTGCTTACTACTGCTGTGGTAAACACCATGACTAAGAGTGACCGTGGAGGAAAGCATTGATTTGCTCTTACAACTCTCAGGTCATACCCCATCATTGAGGGAAGTCAGGGCAAGAACTCCAGCAGGTCAGAAACCCAGATGCCGGAACTGAAGCGAAGACCATGAAGGAGTGCTGCTTACCGACTTGCTTCTCCATGTCTTTCTCAACCCTTCTTTCTTATATAACCTAGGACTGCCTTCGCAGGGTGGCACCACCCACCATTAACCAAGACTTGCCTACAGACCAATACGATGAAAGTATCCTCTTAATTAAAGACCCTCTTCCCAGATGATTTTAGCTTGTGTGATTTAGCTAACCAACACTGGAGTCCAGGGCTGGGAGGACACAACCTGAGTAGGAACCTGATGCCCCCACAATGCAGAAGGGATGTGTATTCTGAAGAATTCTGATGTTTTGTCTAGCCAAAGGCAACCAAGCCTGTCTGGAGTAGAAGCCACAGATAAGTCTACCCTACCAGGAAGTGACCAATGACCAAGGTTTTGGGGGGAGGTAAGCCCCTCCCTCACAGGGTCCAAGACTCTCCTTTGTGCTGAAAGATACATTAAAGAGACTCAGCTCTGGCCAAACTCAAGTCTGGGGAGTTCTTTGTACCTTTGTGATCCCTGATGCCCAAGATGGATTGACCATTCCTGGGGATCATACTATGACCCTCCCCTTGGGGACATACTTTGAGCTGATAGATTCTCCTTTGGCTTGAGCAAGGTCACAGAGATAACTGTTCACCTTATAGATGCCTGGTAAAGCCGAAGTAGCATGCTGATGCCTGCAGATTAAATGCCATGGAAACCATGGTCCACAAAGATCAACCTTGATGTGCACACTGAACGCCTGGGTGGAGGAGGAGAGACCTGATAAAGGATTTATCCCTACATTACAAGCAGAACTCCCCAGCCTACAGCTTAAAATCACCTACCCACAGAATCCAACAAAGAGCCCAGAGAGTTGGTACTCAAATGAGAGAGGACAATCTATTGAACCTAACCCTGGGATTCTCCAGAATAAACTTAGAGTTGTCAGGAGAGCATTAGCAGTAATGCTATAAATATTCTTTTTCTTATTTCTTAGTAACCCAGGGGCTCCCTTGTGCACTAGAGGCAATCATGCAGTCCCTGAACTGTACCTTCATCCCATTTTAAATGTTCCATGTCGAAACAGAATCTCACTGATTGTCCAGGATGGCTGTGAACTTTCTCTGTGGCCCAGGCCAGCTAGACTATTCTGGAGTTCAATATGAGTGACCAATGGCCCAGAATCACAGATTCAGGTTAGCCCAAATTCCATGTTCCACATGTCACAGTTTCATGATGTTTTTGTAGTAACAGAAAAAAGAAAGTCATCAATCAAAGCACTTTCATTGATGGAAACATTAGGTAGGTAGGTTATGGCATGGGGGGGGACCTCTACTATTGACTTCAGATGCTGTCAGATACACTCAGCCTTTTGGTTGGTGGAAATCAGTGGTCAGTTAGTACATTCAGAAAAGTTCTTATCTATTAGTCACAGGATATTGGGGCAGGCAGAGGTAAAGAATGACCACTAAAGAGGGTAAAGATAGGCCAGGATGAATTGTAATTAGGTTCTGGACTTGTAACATTCTAACACCTTCATTATCATTAAGAATCTCATCAGTTCATCAGTCTTGTAGAAGTTTCCATGTAAAGTAAGATTCTTTCCAGGCCTGTCCATTCACAACCTCTAAGTAGCTGGGGTTATAGTGGTCTCCCTTCCTTTCTTCTTCTTCCTCCTCCTCTTCCTCCCTACCTCTTTCTACTCCTCTCCCTGCTACCTCTTCTTCCCACCTCTTCCTCCTCCTTTCCCTTCCTTTCCCATTCCCTCCTCCATCTCCTTTTTTTCCTGGTGTTGTAGATTAAACCTAGTATGTCACACATGCTCAACACACACTTTCCAAACACTGACTAATATCCCAAACCCGACAAGTGTTCTCAAACCCAACAGCATCATAGAACATTTCAACAGATAAATAGAAGTCACCAAAAGGAGCCAAAATAGAACTATAGCAGTATAAAAGGAAAATATAGAACTGAAAACACACAGACACAAGTGCTGCCAGGTGTGTCAGTGATAGATGCCAAAGTTCAAAAGGGCCAAACCAATACTCCCTAAGACACAGAGGGAGAAAACCTCTAAGTCAGAACACACAGCCTGAGGGCAGACATTCAGTCACCCGTGGGATGAAACCAGAGATGAAAGTTCAGATAGCACAGAACATTAGAAAGTGTTTAAGTTAAAGAGTCCAAGTTGTTAAAAGATAGAAAGATGTAGACAAATTGAGTGAACACTTCTCATCTGAAATCAGAGAGACTGGAATGAGTGGCGTGAGGGTCTATTGACAAAAGAATGCTAGGTTCTACATCTAACAGCAGCTTCTTTGAAGAGGAAAGAGGGGACAAAAATGTCCTCACAGAGGCACTAGAAGAATCTGCCCCTCTAATCTCCTTTCAAAGAGTGGCCAAGAAAGGTCTTCAAGTGACCAAAAGTCACACGAAGAGGAGTTCCAAACTGTCAGGACAGCACAAGGAAAAACGATAGAGAGAAAGGAAAGCTCAAACTTCATTGGTTCCTTTGTGATATGGAAGGCTGAGCCCAGAGCCATAAATATGCAAGCCTTTCCACTGAGCTACACCCTTTCACTTTTGAGACAGAGTCTCATTAAGCTACGCAGGCCTTGAATGTCTCATCCTTCTGCCCCTGCCCTCCAAACAGCTGAGATGACAGGTGGGCCTGTGCAATAGAAATCACATTTTAATCTTAAAGCAAAAGTAGCACTTTTCTGTACCCAAAACATTTATGAATAAGCAAAAGGAAAGAATGTAGGCACAGGGACTCCACTGGAGTCATATTTAGATACAATATCAAAAACAATATTTAGAGCAATATTATTTTCAGTGGACTGTGTATTGTCATGTGTGCATTGAGAGGTATCTGGAAAGACTATTCCAAACTACATCAGAGCACACACTGGAACTGCTAGGATGTTATGACAGATTTCTAAATTATAATCATTTAACACCAAAAAAAATCCATAGAAATAGATAAAGGTGATTAAAATTGATAATAATAAAATGAAAGACAGCTACCAACCTATCAAAGATTGCCTTGAATATAGGGAATTATGTAAAACCCATAAGAATACTCAGAGGTTTGAAGACTAGACACACCCTACACACATCCATGAAACATTATTCCATTACCTACAGTGCAATTGTGTGTTGATTGTAGCAAAGTCATTTTATATCAGCAGTACAGAGAAGCAGGAAGTAAGAGGACGGGCAAGATGCACTATGTAGACATTTATAAAAATTATAGGCACTCATTGTGTTGCTATCTAATACCAAGTCAGCCTGCATTTAAGTTCCTGCCTTGAGGTTATAATTTTACTTCCTTCAAGGATGAATGTGACCAGAAATTATAAACTAAATAAGCCTTTTCCATTTGTAAGTTGCTTTCAGTCAGAGTGCTTTGTCACTGTTACAGAACACAGAACACATAGCAACTATGACATTGTTTCTAAGACAAATATTAGAAAGATGTAGATCTGAGGAACAAATTCAAGAAACACCTTCTAGTGGATATATACAGAATGCTGCATAGAAGCCTCAGAATAGTCACCACTATATATCTTATCCCATGTAAAACACACCTCAACAAATGTAATTTTACTGATGTCATAGAATGGGTTTTCTACCATGAACGGATCAAACTAGAAATCAAAGGAAAACTATTAGGCACCAAAATGTGTGAGGTGTACTTTAACCAGTGATGAAATTTATTTTATACAATTTTAGATGCACATTATTGAGAAAAAATGGAAGTTCTCAAATCAATAAGCTGCATTGCTATCTAAAGGAAAAAGAATAAAATAAATAACCAGGAAAAGAATGTAAAAACATGGATGCACATATGTAATGTATTTGGGTGACTTAGAAGCATTGTCATAAGTTTGAGGCCATCTTGGGCTTCATAGAACACTCTAGGATAACATTGATTATATAATGAGACTATATCCTAAAAGGAAAAAAAGCCAATAACAAAAATAGAAGAAGAAGAAAAGAAGAAGAAGAAGAAGAAGAAGAAGAAGAAGAGGAGGAGGAGGAGGAGGAGGAGGAGGAGGAGGAGGAGGAGGAGGAGGAGGAGGAGGAGGAGGAGGAGGAGGAGGAGGAAACTGAAGAGTGAATGAAGGAAATAACATGGAAGGAGCCAATGAAATTGAAAATAAGAGGGGGAGGTGTCAAGAGATGATATAATCAAAGAGCAATGTGTGTGCGCGCGCGCGCGCGCGAGCACGCGCATGTGATAAAATAGTCAAAGGAAGGAAATAGAGAAATATAAAGCAAACCAACTTAAGAAAATGGTGTTTCCTTACAGAAAACACATAAAATTGACAATTTAATATCAGGGCAGAAAAAAATGAAGAGTAAAAACACATGATAACCAGCATTGCAGATGCTCTAGGAGCTACCACTACAGATCCTACAGTAAGGTACAACAAAGACAACAAGCAACCTATTCTCACATACTCAGCAAATCACAGGTTGAATGCCTTAAAACTGTACCAAAATTAAACAAACTTAAAATAATTAATCTAATTGATACTAAAATTGGTAAATAAATAGTTTCAAACAGAAGACTTTCAAAATGGAAAATTTCAGGGTGAGACAGTTTTGCTGAAGAATTCTGATATTTAAAGAAGTAACAATGATTTTACCACGATCTTCCAGGAAAGAAACTTTCTGACTACTCTCACAAAGTCAACATTAACTTGACAGCAATGCTAGAGGAGGGCAGCATAAAAAGTGAAAGCCAGAGACCATAATCTTTCATGAACTTGACACTGTCCTACTCAACAAAACAATAGAAAACTGAAATTTAAGATGCATGAAGTAATGGTGTGTGATGATTAAGTGGAGTTTATTCCAGATGAGCAACATCTGGGATCAACCAGTGTCATATACCACATGAACGCTCTGAAGAATAAAAACCATATGCTTACATGGATTGATGTAGAAAGTGCTCTTGACAGATGCAATGCTTTTTCATGAGAGAAACTTAGAAGTTAGAAACACAGAAAATGGCTCTTAATAAAAATACTACAGCTTGTATCACATTCAGTGGTAGAATGATAAATGATTTCTCCAGAAACAAAGAGCAGGGCAAAATGTCCATTCTCACTACCTGCATCTCAACAATAGTACTTGACCTACACAGTGAAATGGGGCACGGGGGTGGGGCATGTGGTTAGAAAGCAAGAATTGAAATAATGTCTGTTTGGAGATGATGGCACTATTATCACAAGAAACCCACACCCCAAAAAAAAATGTTACAGAGCTAATGGAATCAGCAAATTTATAGGGTAAAAGATGGATTCACAAAAGTCATTTACAAACTTACAGAAAGCATGATAAAACTGAGATACACTATCCCTCATATATCCTCTAAAGATCAAAAAGGCAAGAGATCTTTGTGCTGAAAAGACTAATTTTTTTACATTTATTTTTATTATTTATCCATTTTGTGTGTGTGTGTGTGTGTGTATGAGTGTGTGTATGTGATATGCATGTGTGTCTTCATGCTAGTATGTGGTGTGTTGGCATATGTATGTGGATGTGTGCTCACCTGGGTATGTGCATGTGTAAGTGGAAGCCTGAAGTTGATGTCAGGAATCAGTCTCAATAGCTTTCTCCTTATTCAATCACAAAGGCTCTCTCAATAAAACCAAGAGCTCAACAAAATGACTACTCTCCTTACCCAGCTTGCTAGAATTACAGGTATCACTGTGTTCACCTGGTATTGCCGTAGGTTCTGGAGGTATGAACTCTGGTCCTCACTGATACATGGAAAGCTGGGCAATCCCCTAATTACAAATTACTTTTTAACACCGGATATTACCATGTAACCCAGAATGACCTTCAACTTATGATCCTCTGTCCCAGCCCATGTTCTGGGATGACAGTTGTGTCTAATATAGTTGATTTGAAAAAAAAATTAAATATGAGTGAAAATATTCACAGAAGACCTACGTAAACAGAAAGGCACTGCATATTCTTAGTTTGGAAAGTTTATAGAGTGAATGAGTAGATATTCACAGGCCAAAATAGTGAACCTCCACCTAAAATTCAAACCTTACAGAAGTTAATGACAATGTATCACAGAATTAAATTAAAATGTATAATTACTTTTAGGACAAAGTGAAAGAAACTCTTCAGAATCCATGTTCTACACACAATTCTTGGACTTGACACAAAAATCACTTATCTGAAATGGGGAAATTGAACCTTATCAGAATCTATATCATTTCCTTTGAAAAAGATTATTCAAGGAGCAGGGGAAGGTGGGAAAATGTTTCCAAATGGTCAGAAGTCTGACCAAGGTCGAGTGAGCTCTCAAAATTCATCATAAGCCATAATTGGATTAGGAAACTGGCATCAGACCTGGTGTCTTGGCTATTTCTTCTGATAGCCAGCCAGTCTACAGTTCTCTCAATGAAAACCACAGGTGACATTTTCAGTTGTCATGAGAGTCAGACCTCATCATCTGAAGAAGTGGAGTGGATCAACAGCAAGCCACGGCAGTGATGCAAGATGGTGAGGACATGGCTCAGCAAGCCAGGAATTTGCCTCACTGGCATGAGGACCTGAGTTCATTCCTCAGAATACATGTAAAGATGTCCTGTTGTGCACCTGTAATCTCACAGCCAGGGAGGCAGAAACAGGCAGCTCTCTGGGCTTCGATGGTCAAGCTGCTTAGTTAAGTTAGCTAGCTCCCAGGCAATGAAGAGACCTCGTTTCAGAAACCAAGTGGATGGCACCCGAAAGGCATCAACTGCAGTTGACCATGAGCCTCCATGGGCACACATGAGCACTCACATACACATATACACACGGAGAGTTGCTTCTGGAGGTACCATGGAGGGGAAAGCTGTGTGCTATCCCAGAGGGATGAGGAAAATGATGTGGTTGAAACTCTGTCGTCTCCATGCCTTGTTTGGGTTACTTGGCATGCTGGGAGCCAAGTGAAAGATGATCAGTCCTGGTAGACAGTGTAGGATGAGAGCAGCTAGTGGATGTGAAAGGTGGCTCCTTTGAGATACATCCTTACCTCAGAGCAGTTGGAATGCATTTACGGGAAGGACATTTTTCAGAATTATTAGAACTAACCACATCATCTAGGACAGCTCTGTGAAGAACTCATCATTCAGACACTGAATAGAGATGACCCTCAGGAAACAGGCCAGGCCTCCATGGAGAAGTGAGTCTAGGGTTTCTCTCCTCACAATCAGGTTCTGTTCCAGGACCCTGCTGGGCCTCACTGTAAGAGTCTATATCTGAAGCTTTTGAGGTAGAAAGTGAGTCTCTGGACACACTCAACGGTAAAATGAGGGTTGTGGAGGTGACTGTGAGATGGGAAACTGATAATGCTTTTGAAGCTGTGTATCTGTTTACATATGATCCCAAACTTGTTTACACATGAGCCCAAAGTGTTTAGACATCTCTATTTGGCCCCAGACAGGCAGTGGTGCCACCTTTAGTCTGTATGTCTTTCTGATGGAATGCAGGACAGACCCTACCAACTGAGGAGGTCCTATAAAGAGGCCACTAGGGTATCAGAGGCTTCTGGATGCTAAGCAGGTAGCCTGGGGACTACAACACTGCACATGGGGGTCTAGGGTCTTTCCTTGGGCACTGAAGGTTATTGAAAGCCCTGATCACTGAATGGAGTGGACTCAACAGAAGTCAGAGGTGGGAAGTCCTTGTGCAATCCCCACAGAGGTCCCTTGAGTGAGAACAGTGTAGGAGGAAAGAGGGTTACAAAGGGCAGGATGCCTGTCTATTTTGTGAGTGCGGAGTTAGAGCTGAGAGGATCAAGTGCTCCCCCATGCTTGCCTTTTTGTTGTGGAGATAAAACAGCTCCAAGTGCATGGCTCCACATTGCCCCTGCGGCTCTTCTCTGTTGTCCTGCCCTGTTCCGTTCCATCCCGTCACCCCCTCACCTCCCATCTCAACCTGTCCCAGGAGGTTCAGACTATAAGTGGCTGCATTACAGTTGGTAGGGTCTGCCATGTTCCACAACAAAAACATCTGTCTTAGGGGGCTAGGCACTGACTGGAGCCAAAGGATGAAGGCTGGGGCAGAGGAAGATAACCACTTCCTTTTCCTAGTTAGTCCAAATGCTTCCTCTTCTCCGATTTTCCCTGTGCAATGAGATGTGTCTTATTACCTGACCAAGAGAACACAAGGTTACATATGGCTTCCAATATCACCAGTGATTGCTCTGGGCAGCCAGGTGGCCAGTAAAGTTGGTGCTAAAGCCTTCAGAAGAACAGTAGGCCAAATAAGCAAGGCTGGGCCTCATACTGGGAGAAGGATGTTTAGTGGTCAATACTGGCATTTCTATAAGGACTATTTGTGAGACAGCCATAATTGAAAGTTGGTGACCACAAGGAATTCATGTAGGTGGCACAACGTGGCCTTGGACTGTGAGGACTGTATGGCTGACGTGGGCCAGCTATGTGTGATCATTTTTTGACCTTCAACACCCTTACTGACTGAGGCATGCTGGGAACTCAGGCACTGTTCCTGAGTGCAGCAGCACTGATGAGCTAACCAGACAGGATCTGACCTTTTCCTCTGACTGCCCCACCTGGCTTGTTCTGCTGGAGGCCAGGTCTGCCCATCACGTGGCCATAGCCCCATGGATCTGCAGTCACTCCTGGGCCTTCTTGATGATGTTCACCAGAGTCCTGATCCTTCTAGGGATGCCTTTCTACCACAGGTGCTGTGATGTATCCCCAGAGTTCTATCAGTAGGGCCTTCAGTCTGCATGGGAAATCTCAGCAGGGGACTGGGTCTCAAGACTATGAGCAGAGCCCACTCCTGGTTTCCTTAAAAACCAGTCTGGCTTCCAGACTGCACAGAGCCCAGCACTGAAAGGGTCTTGATGATGAATATGGCTGGGCACAGGTACATTTTAAACCTAGAATAAACCCCATGAGCATACATCTGGTCAGTAGCTAAGTAACTTTCAGGAGCCACTCGGAAAGGTGATACTCAGCACAGCATGTGTGAGTCACCTGGGTGGATAGAGTAGGAAGGTGAAGCCATGCATCAGCTCCAGGTCCACATAAACTGCCGGAAGCTGCCTTGCTGCACCCCGAGGCAGAGGACGACATTCTCTACATATGGTTCCCATGACTGCGGGGCTGGTCTTCTGTGTCCTCAGGACTTCTATTTCCAAGCTCTGCTTCTGTGCTCCAAAGCACTCTAGATAGAACCAATGCTGTTAGTGACCCAAAACTGCCCCCTAGAAGACAGTACCAGTGGCCCCCAAGGACTTCAGTCACACACCTCATAGCCTCATCCTCTGGAATCTCTACCCTCTATTCCACCCAGACCATCAACTCTCCTGTTAAGCACTGAATCTGCCCAAACTGAGGTATTGGACCCCAGTCTCCTCATCTCATCCTTTGGGAGCTCCAGTCAGGTTACCTGGGATGCAAGGCAAGCACACAACTGAGGTTCCAGACCTTTCTCTGCCCATGTTTCCTATAAAGTTGTCTGCTGGCCAAGCTGCCCACAACTTACTTCGCATGCCCTTTCTATGAAGCACCTCATCTGTGGCATATGGAGGCCAGGGCATCCTTGGATGACCACGCCTGATCTGCCTGTGTCCTGTCTAACTGCCAGAACTAGATTGTGATAGAAATTGTAAAAGAGTTGTTTTGCATTGATCTAATTAACCAAAGTCAGGCCATTTTCACAAGCTCGCACCTAAATGGAAGGGCTCAGTGGGACTGTCACCTCACCCCAGAGCACCTTCACTCTTGTCAAAGCTGGTAGACTGTCTTTGGGAAATTCAAGGATATTTTTTCTCCTCAAAAGGTCAAATTTTCCATGATTAAAATAGAGAGGAGCTGACCCTGTCAAGTTCCCTCTGTCTTTTCGTGAACAGAGAAGAAAGTTCATGCGACTTTTCGGGCACATTTTTCCTCCTTCCAGACTGAAAACAGAAGAAGAAGAAAAAGGCAATTCTGGGTGCTGTGGGAAGAGCCTGCTGGCTGAACTCCAGTAGGGCTGCCTTCTATGCCTGCCGCCTCTGGGTGTTGCTTTGTGGAGCTGAGGCCTTAGCTGCTGCAAGTTCTGAGTACACTTACCAGCTCTCCGGGGAGCCTCCTAAATGCCAATTGAACAAAAAGAGGTTTTTCTAATTAGCAAAATAATTAAGACAATTGGAAAAAAGTACACAACTCTGAGAGATAGAAGCAGGGCCTGCTGGGAAGGAGGCTGGCGACTCTTGACGTGGTAGGTTACAACACGGCATCCAGGGAAGATGGGAAGCCAGCAAAAAGATTGCCAGAGAGACATCGCTGTTCCCAGTGCGGCCTATTTCAGGCCTCTCCAGAAAGTTCCTTACCAAGGCAGGTAATGAAGTTCTGCTGGAAGCTTGGTGGGAACAAGAACCCCCCCCCACACACACACACCTGTATTTGCTCACACTCAAGGACAGCAAGAAAAGACAGCCCAGGACAGCAAGAGCCCTAGTAAAAGTTGAAGATCCATTAGGTCCTGACTTGGTGGATACATGTTGGGGGTCACATCATTGTCTTTTGCTTGTAGACTCAAAGCCAGGGCTCTGAGGTAGCCCCTTGCTTCTCACCACCAGGAACAGAAAGAGCTTGTGATTGGCCCCTAGCAAGGCCTTCTCACAAGTATAAATCGTGGTAGCCTGTGCAAGTCTCCTCTCTGCTTTCAGCCTGGGCTTCTCTGTGTCTGTGACTCATTTCCTTCCCACCCTACGTTGTCTAGATCTTGGCACTTCATGCCTTGTCTGTTCAATTACACAGTAGCGGAACACATAGGAGCACAGGGCGGTCCTTCCTGTGTTTCACAGATCCACACAGGTGAGTGTGGTTCACATCCCTCTACCCAAATCTTAGCTTAAATATCAGAGGCAGTACCCTGAGAATGAGCTGGGATAGACAGCCCATCAACCCGGGTGACAGATGTGGGGCTTAGAGTTGGAATACAAAGGTAGTCTGCCCTCTCACCCCTCATCCCAACTACTACTTCAGTGATCTATGCCAAGATTCATCATAGGGGCCAGTGCTGGACTAGGAAACCAAGGAAACATAGGCAGCATGGCCTTACTCTGAGAATGGGCAGATGTGTGCAGAGCACAACATGTAGCTGTCCCTGAGCAAAGGAATCTACCCCAGCAGTCAGGTTTCAGAAAGTGAGAATCCCCCAGATATTACCAAGGATGACTTCCTCTTCTTTTTCTCCTCCTCCTCCTTCTCCTCCTTTTCTTCATCTTCTTCCTCTTCTATAACACTTTTGATGCTAAAATAATTTGTTTTGCAGGAGCTGTGAGCGATGAGCCATTCACATGAGGACACACCTGCCACCTTGTGTGAGCCCAGTTGTAATAGCTCCAATAGCTACTTTTACCTAGGTGACCCCTCTCTTCCTGTCGCCCATGAACCAAAGGGCCTATTCTCTCATGACTATGATAAGCTAGCTATGGTCTTATATGTGGGGGTTCATTATGACTGCCCCTATCTCGAAGTGCAGATTTCTCTATTAGAATCATAAAAATTGGCTGTCTTGTGAACAAACCGTCACCCCTGCCCCTGGCTTACCTCTGCAGTGTGATTTCTCATCCTGTGTTGCTGGACAGATCGGCCCCTGAGAGTGCTTCACAGTGGTGAACTGTTATTGTCTGTGGAGCTTCTTATTTTATAGAAATTCAGTTTTATGTTGAGGCTAAGCAGTGGGGAGTGCTGATGGGGCAGGGTGGATCTAACTCTTGCAGCAGAAGAAAGCAAGAGAATACATTGAAGGTGGGGTGTGGAATGTAGCATAATGTTGGGTGGTCCTTGAAACAGAGTCAGTGTGATAAACTTTAGGGATAAGCTGATAACAGCTGGGGCATTGGGAGCTTTGAAACATAGCCTCAGCCTTGGCCTAGTCCCATGAACAGAAAGGATAAATGGACACTGTGGCTTCAGAGCTGTGCAAATTTGACTTAAAACCCCAAGAATCAGTGAGCAAACCACAGACATGTAGACAAGGTCAATGCCCGGGTCAAAACACTGGTGCCCACTGGCAAAGTCAAGAAAGTTCTTTGCAAAGGCTGTCCGCTCCTCATGCAGACACAAGGATGGGCAAGTAGGGCACAGTGCCCCTTGCAGGCCACAGAAGAACTGAAGTGCTGAATAGGGCTGACTCAGATACATGAGGCTTTACGTGGGTACAGCGCCTTGGGAAGGGACACTGTAGAAGAGGGAAGAGTGGCCACTGCACCACCAATAGTGTCAGAGTCACTGGGTATTCATGTGGAAAAACAGATGTAAAATCCAGCTTCAGCTTTTACTAATACAAAGGCAAGTCTCAAGTGGGTGGATGGCTGGGCGTAAAAGGAAAACATTAAAATACTCAGAAGGAAATAAGAGATTCTGTCTTTATGACCGGAGTTAGCTAAAGATGTGTCAAAAAGACCCAAAATGCCTGCCTCAAAAAGAAAAAAAAAAGAAAAGAAAAGAAAGAAAAAAGATTGATTCATTCAACAGCACAGACAACCAAGGGCCTGAGGAAGACACAGCCATGTGAGCTGGCAAAGTGTGACAGTCAGACTATATAAAAACCCTTCCAAGGAAATGACATCACCGAGCAAACCCCTGTACGAAGGTGTGAGCAGACTTTTCACAGGAGGGAGAGAAAACGAGCCAATGATACCTTGTAAGGCCAAAAATATCCAGTAAAAGAATAAAACTTCAGGTGAGGCTGGTTAGAAGTGGTTCGGTGGTTGCAAGCACTTGCAACTCTTGCAGAGGGCCGGGGTAAGGTTCTCAGCACTTAGGAAGAATAGCTCACAACCGCCTTAAGCAACTCCAGTGTAAGGGAATCCAACAGAGGCTGTGACACATGTGCAGAGGTCAGAGAATGATTCCCAGGAGTTCTCTACCTTCACCGTAAATCCTGAGGATCAAGCCCAGGCTGCCAAGGGTCAAGCAGCAAGCATCATCACCCTCTGATACGGTCAAGTTTCCATTACTGTGAGAAAATAACATGGCCAAAGGCAACCTGGAGGCAGTAATGGTTTATTTGGCTTACAGGCTATACATCCATCACGGAGAGATGCTAGGACAGAAAATCAGGGCAGAAGCAGGAGGCAGGAGTGGAAGCAGACTCCACGGAGTAGTGCTGCTTGCTGATTTGCTCCCCATGGCTCTCTTATAAGACCCGGGGCCACCTGTTCATGTGTAGTACCACCCTCGATGGGCTGGGCCCTCCCACACCCATCATTAATCAAGAAAATGCCTCATAGGCTTTCCCAAAGGCCATTGTGGTGGGGCCAGCTTTCTACGGTTGTTTCTTCCTCCTCCCAAGTGACTCTAGTTTGTGTGTCAGGGTGACATAAGACTAGAAAGCATGCCCTCTCTAAGACACCACGTCTTCCTTTTTCCTTTTCCTTTTCCCTTTCTTCTTTCTTTCTTCCTTTTTTTTTCAAAGCTGGGTTCAGGGTGGAAGCTGAGAAAACTCACTTCAGATTTGGAAGCTTGAAAAAACTAGAAAGCTTTACTTTCTGAGATCTCAGCGAGGTGGCCAGATAGGTAGGCCCCTGAACTCCCCAAAGGGAGACTAGACAACATTTTCAAAGGATGGGAACACAAAGTGAGGAGGGGGAGCTTGGAGTAGCTGGAGTGTTATCTGATTGTATACTGACATTGTGGGTTAAGCAAGAGGTACCGGTCGGAGACTGGGCTGTATCCAGGGCACCTGGCTTCAAGATTCTTAATTCATTCTCTTGGGTATTAGGTCCCAAGCTCAGAGTAATAAGGGGACGAAGGATTGCGTCAGCTGCTTGTCGTTAATTAGGGCATAGCAGGTTATATATTTTTACAACTTATGCACCCTGGTTTAGATAACAGCAATTTCTATATTCTTTACCAGGAAACAGACAATTAAGGAAACTTTCAGAGAAGTGGGCTAGGTGTTCATTCCTAGTCCTGAGATTAGGAACTTATTTAACCCTTCCAGCAAAATGGAGAAGTTGTCCTTGAGGTGGCTAAACTCTGACAACTGTCTCCTTGCAAGTTGTCTCTGAGATGTCTGGTCTTCGACAACCATTTACAACAGAAGCTGTTCAGCTACAGGGAAGTCCCCAGCTCCCTGAGGTCCCAGGACCTTGAATTTAGTTTCTCCCTACAAATAAATGGAGTCTGAAAAGGAAACAATAGTCCTTAGAATAAGTTTCCTTTGCTGGTTTCCAACTTTACTATGGTGGTTTGAATATGCTTGGTCCAGGAAGGGGCACCATCAGGAAGTGGGAGCTTGTTAGAGGAAGCATGTCATTGTGGGGTGGGCTTTGAGAAACCTTCCTCCTAGCTGCCCGGAAGCCAGTTCTCCTAGAGGTCCTAGAGGCTTTGAGATCAAGATGTAGAACTCTTAGCTCCTCCAGCACCATGTCTGCCTGGACACTACCATGCTCTGGCCTTGATGATAATGGACTGACCCTCAAAATCTGTAAGTCAGCCCCAACTAAATGTTCTCTCTTATAAGAGTTGCCTCAGTCATGGTGTCTCTTCTCAGAAATGGAAACCCTAAGACTATTACCATTGTAGGCAAGCTCCACATCGCTGGGCTACAGGGCCTGGCCAGAAGTAAGATAGTGAGGTCCCCTATGGTCTGGGGAGCTTTTAGTAGTTTTACACTCTAGAGTTGCTATTGGTCACATACCAAAGGGATGAGCTGGAAAGGAAGGCAGGCAGGCAAAGCTTAGCTTTCTATGTTTCTGGAAAAGCCCCATGCCTCCCCATGTGAGATGGGTAGAGTCAATACAGACAAAATAAAGGAAGTACCCCACTCACTGGTCTGGATGCGTCTCCAAAGGTACATTGGTGGAAATACCTGCACTCCAACTGTCTCCTTACAGACAGAAAATGGATGGGGGGTACCACTCCCTGCACCAGGTGGACATCAGCACGGCAGATGATGAAGATACAGGACAGCATCGCTGTCAGTTACAAATCGCTTGTTTTGTTAGGGGTGGGCAGCATTATATGATTCAGCAGTGGCAGCCAGACAGACCCTGCTACATTTTAGAAGTTCCGGGGCAACAACCAAACCCCGGACGCAACAAGCTGCTTTTGCTGTGTTGCAATTAGAACAGGAGGAAACAGATTTTCCTTCATCTTTCTTATTTCCTTTTGCCGTGTCCCTTCCAAGATTGAGGGAAGAGAAGAGACTGCAGGGTTTCCCAGGCTGAAGACCCTCCCACTTTTGGGCAGGGTTGTGCTGTCTCTTCTAGAGTTTTCTGATTGGTCCTTATTCGTGTCACTTCATTCATAGGTATTTGCTCAGTCAGTCATTGCCTGAAGAGCTTATCTAGATCCGTGGGATGTTAGCTCTTGGCTGCCTCCTGGCTCTGGCTGGGATTTCTAGCTCCTGTTCTCTCCTGCAGACAGCAGGCTTCTCAGACAGACCTCCTATGGAAGACTGCTTCTGCCTCCGAGATCTACCACTTCTGCCACACATGGGAAATCTTGCTTAGATTCTTACCACTCCTGCTACAGACAGGGGGGACCTACTATTACTTTGGTGTTTTCGCACTCCCGCTCTAAGAGATGCTGCTTCTGATTCCTTGAGAGAGCTCATGTCTGCTGTTAGGAACCAACCATCCTTACCTTTGCTTTCCAGACCTGCTGTCTCTACTCACTCCTTAAATACCTGTTCTTGGGTGGTCTCCCGAGCTCCCCTCTCCCAACCCAAGAGCTCAGAACGGTAACAGCTGCCAGGACCACTGAGCGGGCATCTCCAGGCCTATGATTCCCAGTCAGAACCCTCACAGTTCTTCTTGGCATCTTAGTTTGCTCTCAATTGTTATGTTGAAGCAATATGATCAAACACTGCTTGAAGAGGAAAGGTTTTGTTGCTGTTTTTTGTTTTTGTGTTTTGTTTTGTTTTCTGGCTTATAGGTTACAGTCCATCATGGAAGAAAGTCAAAACAGGAAGTCAAGGCAAGACATCAAGGGGAGAAGCCCTGGAGGTAGAAATGGAGGAAGGCTGCTTACTAGATTGCTTCTCATGGCTTGCTCATCCAGCTTTTTGATACAGCCGAGGATACCCCTGCCCAGGGGTTGCATCACTCAAAGTGACTTGAGTCCTCCCACGCCAATTATCAATCAGGAAAATGTCACAAAGCCTTACCCACAGGCTGGTATTATGGAAGTGTTTTCTCAACGGAGGTTCCCTCTTCTCGGATGAGCCTTGCCTGTGTCAAGTTGACAGAACAAACCAGCACAATCGACTCTCTATCAGTTTGACACAAACACATCATTGTTAAACGCTTTCGAGAAGTTACTTTCTTGTTTGTTCCCAAGGCCGCATGTTAATATCTCAATATAGAACTCGTTTCCAAGTTGTTAAAGTCCCACAGTCTTTAAAAGCTCAGTCTCTTTAAAACATCTAAAATCTCCCTAATAATCCAAACTATGTCTAAAATGCCAAAGTCTCTTAACTGTGGGCTCCCATCAAATAAAAAATAATTTATGCAATCCTTTCTTAATTCCAAGAAAGAAGAACCCAGCACGATTACAATCAAATCAAAGCAAAATCAAAATTCAACAGTGTAGAATGTGTGTTGCTTGGTGTGTGGAAACCACTCACAACCCTCTGGGTCCCAAAGGGTCTGGGCAGTCCCCCTTCTCTGTCTTTGCCATCTACAACATGTTTGGCTTGTCTTATAGGCTAGAACTGGCTCCACTCCATACCTACCATTGCTCTTGGTCAGCTGACTGTCCCCAGGGTTTCCATTGCAACTGAAGCTGCACCTTTACCAATAGTTTTCCTGTCCTTCACAATGTCGAGCCTCATCTGCTCTCCATGACCCCTTCAATCCTGCAGCTTTCATCCTGCCTAAATCAGAACCGTGTGGGAGACTCTTACACATTTACAAATCCAGTTGCCAACATGAGTGGCAGCCTTGGCTCCCTCCAGACCACAGTTTCTATGGGCTGACCTTGAGGAAAACACTTCCCAGATTTGTCTCAGTGATTTTTGTCTCTTCTTGATCACAGTTGACTCTTCAGTTTCAACTGACCAGACACGACAGATAATACAAAAAACACGCAAATGGCCCTGAGAGAGTCTTTGAGGAACTCTCAAACTTCTGAACTTTCTGAGCCAGGCTACCATTATCTGCACTGTTCTCAGCTTTCCAAGTTCTCACAGCAGCTTATCAGACTCTGAACACTCAAAACGTTCCAGCCCAAAGTTGCAGTCACGTTCACAATCCTCCCCCAAACAGCATGCCCACTCCTCAGGAGGTCTGCTATAGGGCTGAGCTTTTTTAGTTCCTATCTCTTGTGTGCCATTCTCCAGACATCTGAGCTCAGGCATTGCTTAGAACATTAAGTATAGTTAGCATCGGCCAGTGTCAACCCTGTACCTCTCCAGGGCACTTGGGGCAAGCAGGAGTGACTCAAAGGTAGCAATACCCTAATTCTGGTATCAACTTCTCTCCTAGTTTTTCAACTCAGAGAAGAAAGTTCATTTGGCTTACAGGTAAGAGCTCACCGTGGAGGAAAATCAAGGCAGGAGCTCAGGGCAGGAACTTAGAGGCAGGAACTGAAGCAGAGACCATCAAAGAATGCTGTTGACTGACTTGCTCTCCAGTCTATTATTCATATACTGTTCTTATAACTCCAAGACTCAACTGCCCAGAGAGAGTACTGACCACAGTGACTGAGCCCTCCCACATCGACCAGAGTGTGTTGCTGTTGGGAGTTTCAAAAATCTGCCTTCTCACTTGAATCATTGCTCCCTTGTAAGCAAATTGCCCTCTTCTCTTGCTCACTCCTCAGAATCTGTCCACTCTATCCTTGGGGCTCTTGAGGTGAGAACTCAGGATAAGAGAACAAACTCAGTGTTGGAAGACAGAGGGGGCTTTCTAAAAGCACAACAAATAGTGAAACACTCTATATAGTTATGAAGCCCAGGCTTGGTATGTACCTCCGTGGTGACACGAATTCACCAACTCCTGGACTCTTGGCTATTACATTGTTTACAGGTAGCCTTTTAGGTAGCACTATTTTTCACATTCTAGGATGCCTGCTAGTTCCAGCAATCCCACCTCTATTCTAGGTCAGTAACAAGAGAAAGAGAAAACAGACAGAAAGATGCTACCCCCATTTGCAGGACACTTACATCATTCTCATTAGTCCCTCACACTGTGACTCAGGTCTCCACTCTCTCAGGCCAGACCTAGCTATGAAGAAAGATGGAGGACTGATACCTGGATGGAGGGCATCTGTTCATCAGTGCTCTGTTACCCAGAAGGGCTGGGCATGGCCAAGGTACACTGCAGACATTGCCAGGTCTATTTTTGAGTTGGGAAGGGACTGGACATGGTGCGAGATCAGCTGGGGCTGCACTTCTGCCCTGGGATACTAGAGAACACAATTCTTTGTCACCACAAATGCCAAGGAGAAGAAGCTGGAACTGAACATCTAACAATGCTCTATTCAGAGGTCCAAGTTTAATACTTGTGCTAGTTAGGGTTTCCATTGCTGAGAAGAGACACCACAGCCAAAGTAACTCTAGTAAAGGACAACATTGGGGCTATCGTACAGGTTCTGAGGTTCCGTCCATTATCATCATGGTATTAAGCATGGGAGCATCTAGGCAGGTGTAAGGAGCTGAGAGTTCTACATTTTCTTCCAAAGGCAAACAGAAGACTGGCTTCCAGACAGCTAGAAGAACATGCTCTCAAAGCCTACTCCCACAGTGACACCCTTCCTCTATCAAGGCCACACCTCCTAATAGTGCCACTCTCTGGGCCAAGCATATTCAAATCACCACAATACTCACACTCTTGGCGCGCAACTTGTCCAGGAAGCAGAGGATGTGAGTAAGAAGGAGAACTAAAGCTATCAGTCATACCAGAGACCACTCTTGGTCCTGTCCTTGGGAGGTCAGCTATGGCACTGAACTTTTCAAGTTTCCATCTCTTGCGTTCTTCCCCCTATTATCTGGATGTCTGACCACAGGCACTTCGAAGAACACTGAATAAAGTTAGCATCTGCTAGTGACAACCCTGCCCTCTTCCAGGGGCACTTGAAATGAGCTGGAGTGACGCAGAATAAACAAGCCATGAAGACAGCACATAATGCTAAATAAGAAAGTATCTATCTTTTCTGTGTACAACATTTTTTCTCAAATGCCATCATATAATTTGAAAGTTTTTAATATTTTAGTTTTTGTGTTGAAGTGTGTGTGTGTGTGTGTGTGTGTGTGTGTGTGTGTGTGTGTGTGTGTAACATTGTTGCAGAGGCCAGAAGATGATGTCAGATCCCCCCCCCCAGGGCTGGTGGTTGAGAGCTGCCTGGCATTGTGTGGGGAGCTGAACTAAGTCCTCTGCAATGGCAGTGCACACACTTAACGGCTGAGCCATCTCTCCAGACTCTTGATGTTTATAAGCAGTAGGGAAGAGCACTTTTCACACAGCTTATCATCTGGTTTTATTTGTTTCAGGCACTTACAGGTTTCAGAAACCTGAACATTATAGGAAATGTGTCTGGTGCCAGATTCCTGCTAACAGCATGGACTGTGCCAGTAATTTATAACAATTAAAAAAAAGCAACTAATTATTGAAAGTACCTCCCCTCCAGTACAAAACCCCAGCTTCAATTTTTCTAAGTGCATCCCACCTAGCTCTGTAGCTTTACTAGTGTTGCATTTGTCTCTGCCCTTGCTAATGCCTCTCTGCCTGTTCATGGCTCCTCTTATGCCTCCTCAAGCAAGACTCCCATTCTCTGACCCCTTACCTGGCCACCGGCCACCGGCCTCCTTGATGAAGCTGATCCACATACCTGTGCTCTCTGGATCGTTGCAACTCACCCTCCTGGAGGTTTCGAGCAGATGTGGCCTGGCTGGTTCAGGCCATACTAGGTCTCTCCTAGGCACAAGGGAATCTAGCAGCCTGATTTGATCTCTGCCCTCCCCAACCCAAGGAAGGATGGGGCAGCTGCCTTTTGAGGCCACCAGAAGTCTGCTGTTAAGTCTGAGAGGCTTCTCATCTGAGAGCTGGGAGTAGGGGGTAAATTCAAAATAAGCAGGTCAGGTGAGGATGACGTATGCTGATTCCCTATCCTGTGGTGCCCTTCCAGTAATGCTGACAAGAACAGTGTTTGGTGTCTCTTTGGTAACACCGGGTATTACAGGCCCTCCCTACCCTGCAGTATACTGAACTCGAGCATCTACTTCATCTCTCTCTGTCCATCCATTATCTGTCTTTTTATCGACCATACTTCCCAGGATCTGCTGACTGGTTGTGCATTATGCCTTCCTGCCAAAGGCGCTCTTGATTTCTGACTCTTAAATCATTTCTAAACATGTCTCCTACCAGCCCTTCGGTGTCCTGTGCATTCTAAGGAGAAGTTGGTTCCAGGAGGGAGAAGGGGTTGTGATGCTCACTCTACCCACACCATCTAGGGACTATCTTGTCATGTACCATGCAGAGAACCCTTCCGGGGATTCCTGCACACAGACGAGAGTGGGCAAGACAGGGGAATCACCAAGTGACCACTGCAGTGCCTCAAAGAGATGATCACCTGTTCACCCCAAGAAAGGGATCCCCAAAGGAGGGGTTGGGGAATGAGCATCTGTGTGTAAACAGGGTGGTGGTGAATGAGGAACCTGGAGAATTAAAATTCCCTACAGTCCCCCAAGCTCCCTTAGAGCCAAGGAAAGGTAAATCGCTAGTCTTCCCGGGAAAGAAATCAACATTAATAAGATAAGACCGTATTTGGAATACCTGACACTTTGACAAATGGACCAGGCAGACAGGATGGGACGGTTTTGATGGATAATATTTTGGGTTGCCTCAGGTTCCGTTTAATTGTCCCTCCTTCATTCTCAGCTTTAGTTAAGTGAAATGGAAAACCTCGGCAATGCTGGGATTTATCTTTCAGGCAGCAGATGCACGGCTTAATTGTCAATCGGGCTGACAGCTGCTGAGCAGTGAGCGGGGCAGGACGGGTACTGGCCGGGTTCTCGGAACCTCATTTCCTCCGACACTCTGGACCGCGTGCCCACAAAAGCAGAAGCGTGGCCTCCTGGTTGGCTCGTCTTTCGTTCCTAGAAAGGATACTGGATGCTCAAGATACCTCCCTTGAAGATGCATCGATAGGTTCACACAGCATAAGCTCGGGTCACTGAGAGTAGGTGGGCAGAGGACAAAAGGAAATCAAAACCACAGCCCACCGGTGGGGTAGGGAACACTGTGCTCCTCAGTCTTTCCGAGCAACGAGGCGATGCCCTGATTCCATATCAACCATCTTCGCGGCTGACCTCTCCACTCCTGCACGAATGCAGATGCCTGTCCCCAGAGCCTTGCTCCAAACCCTTCAGGGCATCTTCCTCCTCCTTGGTTACTGCCTAGGGCTGTCCCTAACTCGAGGCTGTCATCGTCTGCTTTCTTCTGTCTGCCTAGGTGGAAAATCCGCCTATCTGCCACCACCATCCACATGTCTTGCAGACTACGACAACTGACCACATGACACATCCCTAGAAATAAGCTCTGACAAAGAAGGGGCTGCAAGAGGCGACAGCCTGCCACCCAGAGAAGATGCCTCAACCCCTCCTGAAGGATGAAAAGGCACCAGAACTGGCTGTCTGTCAGGATGGAAGGGCAAAGGACGACAGCAGGATACACCCATCTTTGTGAAGTGAGAAATAGGCCCGCCTCCCCAGAATTCCAATGCATTTACATTTGTTTAATTTGGCTAAGAGTGTCTTACATCCTTACAGCAAACTATGTGCCTATGACAATAGCAACAGCGCTTGCCTGAGAGCCCTGAGAGTTGTGGTTAGAACACGACTGAAAGGAGGGAACTGTCAGGCCGGCGATGGGCACTGACGGAAGCCTCAAGGAAGCAAGGGCCAGAAGCGTGTGAGCGTGTGAGCCATTGCAAGCCCCTGCTTCTAGTCAGTCACCCGGAAACCAGTGTGCACATTAAGCATCAACTGTGAGATAATTACAGAGTAAAGTCTGCAAAGGAAGCTGGGATTAGGTATAAGCATGGTTTTGGACGAGTGTTGACGACCAACCTTGGCAACCAGGAAACTATCAAAGATCACGGCAGCAAACAAGTTACTCCATTTGAACAAATGTCTAGCTGAAAGGCCAGGCCCAGCTCCTGAGATGGCCGGCCATTGCTCTGTACTAGTGTTTCCCACCCTGACTGTGTTGAAAGA
The DNA here is from genome assembly GCF_011064425.1 of Rattus rattus. NCBI lineage: Eukaryota > Metazoa > Chordata > Mammalia > Rodentia > Muridae > Rattus > Rattus rattus. Next base: position 257,251,427 of record NC_046154.1, read on the forward strand.
AAAATAATTTAAAACAGCCCTAGCAAGGCATATGGATAGAAACTTAGACAAGCCCCAAATGGCCAAAATGCATATATAAATTTACAGTCATAGGTAGCCAGAATGCAAATTCTGTTAACAAGAAAAAGCAAGTTTCCAAAGAGAGGCAAGAAAGGAAGGAGGGCATGCTGTGGCTGCAGTGTGCCCTCTAACTGCTGCAGGAAAAGCTCTCTGCAAATGTTTGTGCTAAAAGTAGCTAAAGCCACCACCAGAGCTTCCCATCCTGAGCATCCATTCCTTTGAAACAGGAGTGAGGAAGGATTAGGACTTATGTATGACACAGGGCAGGGCCTGGGGACAAGGGCAGTAAGAGAGTGCCACAGCCTTTGAGAGCAGGGCTTTCCCAACCTAGAGAGGGGTGGCTGGAGCCTAGAGAGAAAGAAAGAGAGAGAGAGAGAGACAGAGAGAGAGAGAGAGAGAGAGAGAGAGAGAGACAGAGACAGACAGAGACAGACAGAGAGACAGACAGAGACAGAGACAGAGACAGAGAGATTGATGCAGAGAGAGGCAGAGAGAGGCAGAGAAAGACAGAAAAAGAAAAGACAGACAGACAGACACACACAGAGAGAGACAGAGAGAGAAACAGAGAGGCAGAGAGAGACAGAGACAAACAGATACAGAGACAGAGAGACTGACACAGAGAGGAGAAGAGAGAGGGGGCAGAGAGAGAGGCAGAGAAAGACAAAGAGAGACAGACACACACACACAGAGAAACAGAGGCAGAGAGAGACAGAAAGACAGATACACAGAGAGACAGAGACAGACAGACAGACAGATACAGAGAGGGGGAAGAGGGAAGAAAGGAGAGGGAGGGAGGGAGAGGGAGGGAGAGGGAGAGAGAAAGAGAGAGAGTTACTCGAGTTTGAGTAGGTATTAAATGTTGACATCTCCATGGTGATGTAATCTTCAGGCTCTTCTGAGTCTGTTTTGCTCTGTTCCTCCCCTCCCCTTGGTCTCCCTGACTGTACGCTATACTACCTCTCTGAGTATGGCCTTCTATTTCCGTCTGAGTCTCCGGTGCCATGCTTTGTTCTGGGAATTGATCTCTGGTGGGTGCATCATCAGAGTTCAGATCTCCTGTGTGGGCTCAGTGCCATGCCTCACTTGTGTGCTTTGGAGGGGGGGAAAGCTATGTGCCAATGGGGAGGTGGCCATCTTTGTCCTGCTCCGCCTCTGTGCACACCCATCCAGAACCAGCACTTTGCATGCTCTGCAACATGATTGCCTCTGCCCTTGGTCCTTCCTCAATAGACACTCCGTCATGGATAAACATGTACAACATTTCGTGCCTCGTCTTGTAGGCGAAGGATCCCAAGTGCTCGGAAGTCAGGCCAGTTGCATCCCAGGATGTCAGGAATGCTTAATCATTGTGACCCACGCTCAAATGACAAGCACATCCCAAGAGCCCTGGCCTATGGTACAGCTTATGAATGGTGATAAAACGGAGCCCAGCATCACATGGAGGGGAGCATAAACTAAGCCTACACCAATGAACGTGACATGTTACCTCAAACCTACCTGGACTGAGCTCCCCGACTGGTATGAGGAAGTGCTGAGGGTCCCAAGGCTGGGGCAGCCACAGGCAGACTTGGTTCCTATCATCTCTTTCCTATCTAGGACATGAAACCTAGGAAGCCAAAGTGTCCGCACTTGGAGAGACTGATAAAGTCAGCGTGAGCCCACCCAGACCCGGAAGCTCCAAGTCTCCAGGATTTGGAGATTTGGGAAGCAGGAGGTTAGTAGATAAGGTCCGGGTTCAAATGAGCACCCAGCTTAGCAGGTGCCTGCCTGCTGGGTACTCTATGTGGAACATCCTGTCTTCTCCATTGTGTCTGGGGAAACGGGAATTTTTCATTTAGGAAGAAAATTCCATTTTCCAAGATTGAAACCCAGGCCTGATTGGTCAAGCGGGTTATCAGTTATGAAGCTCCTATAAGCAGCTCCTCCCATCAGCTGTGCCAGGTTCCGCCTTCCACAGCTGTGCTGCCTGCTCTCCCTGGGGTATCACAGAGCCAAAGCAGGGTAACTCTGGCTCTAGCTGTGACAGGCACAGGTCAGACCGGGGGCAGGCAGGGCAGACAGGGGATCGTGTAAGGGCATGAGGCCAGAGCGGGGGCTGCACAGGAACCACGGGATATCGTTAGGTTACATGTCCACCATGCCCGAGAACAGGATGCTGTGTGATTTGGAAGGCCCTCCAACCATTTGTCTGTGATTAGCTGCTGGGTTCAAGCCCAGGAACTCCTGCCCGCAACTCTGTCCCTGGCTAGGACCCATAGCATCTGCTTCATCTGTAGGAGGCCATCATGTCCTGCACAGCCAGGCCACTGCTTCTCATGGCTCAGCTGCTCTGTGGCTGTGTTCTGCTCGGCTCTCTACTATAAAATACATCCCAGGTGTACGGGGTTCACAGGTATCACCTGGGACAAGCCAGGGAGACAGCAACGTGACAGTAGCAGGGTAGGTCCCTCTGTGTAGCTTATTTTTCACTTGGAAAATACAGACCTGTAGATAACCAAGCACCAATGAGGAAACAAATTGGCTCATCATACTTTAGGCAGCGAGGACTCAGCTGAGACAAGTGTCTTGGGGAGATCTGTATGTCTGTGTCATGATGGTGGCTAATTAAACTCATACACTGGCGTGGTTGTACAAGTATTCTCAAGGAAGTTATCTGCTATAGGTTAGGCACTAAGATTATTACTTCTTACTAGACTCATCTACCACTGTGAAGTAGTACCGTCACCATCATCACCACAACCACAATTACTGTCCCCGTTACCATAGTTGACAGCATTTTCATCATCATCAACACCATCACTACCAATATAATCAGTATCACCGTCATCACCATCATCACCATAACTACCATGCTGTCATCACCATCACTACCAACATCATTACCATCATCATTACCGTCATCACTGTGTCTATTATCATTGACACCATGATCATTATTACCACCAACAGCATTAATACCATCACCATCACTACCAACACCATCACTATCGCCATCATCATCATCACCATCAAAACCATGAATACCATCATTGCCACCATCATCCCTATGATGGCCACCACTATTATCACCACTAACAGCATTAGTACCATCACTGCCATCATCATCACCATCATCATCACCATCATCATCACCATCACCATCACCATCATCATCACTTGCCATTACCCCACTACTCATGCCACAATCATGGGAAATTCACTATCACTACTATCTTTGTCACCCAGACAGTCTCAAGAAGAAAGGCCAGCTGTGGAATCTCAAGGTAGGAAGTACTTTCTACTGTCACTGCATATAGCTTGGGGTGAAGACATTTCTCTTGGAAGCATAGAAAATCTGACAACTTATTGGCACCCTGCTTTCACTTTTCCACTTGAAGAAGTCACATGTCGTCCCTGTCTGTTGGGTGTCACCTGCCCCAGAAAGTCAACAGCCAGATGGCTGTGAGAAGAGAGGATTAAACAAAGTACGGAGGAAATCGGAGCGGGGTGGGGTACCCCTGGGAGGTCCACAGGAGGTTTCAAGGCTGCATTCAGACATATCGGAGTTGGCGATGAGAGTCATGAACAGGTAGCACATGGGCATATGAGGGGGAAGAGATGTATCACAGCTGTAGTCCCCAGTCACTGGACAGCTGGCTGCCAGCCTCAGCTCACAGCAACTGTTCACAACCATTACTTTATCCCCAGGCCTGAAAGTTTAAGAACCAGCGACTACTGTTCCTGTAGAAGCAGGCAGGTCCATGCATTGCTCTTTGTAGCAAGTGTTTATGGATGAGCCACTTCTGGCTTTCTCACCTGTCCTAGTTTTCTTTCAATCGTTATGATCCCACAACCAAAAGCAACGTAGCAAAGAAAGGGTTTATTTGGGTTACACATTTTAACCATGCTCCATCACTATGGATCTCAGGACAGGAGCTCAAGGCAGGAACCTGGAGGCCTAAGCTGTAGCAGAAGCCCTGGAGGAGTGCTGCTTACTGACTTGTTTCTCTTGGTTTGCTCAACGTGTTTTCTTCCAGAATCCAAGACCACCTGCCCAGGAGTGGCATCATTCACAGAGGGCCAGGCCCTCCTAAATCATCATTAATAAAGAAAATGCCTCAGAGACAAGCCTGCAGGCCAATCTGATATAGGTATTTTCTTCACTGAGTTTCCCTCATCCCCGGTAACTCTAAGCTTGTGTCAAGTTGATACCCCTTAGCCGCAGAGCACCTTGTGACTGATATATGATATGACAGCTTCCCCACTCCTTAGCTTCTGATTGGACCTGCCACTGGGGTACCCGAGGCTCCTTTTCCTTCCATGTCATATGCAAGAAGAATACCACAGCGTTGAGCTCCATCTGTGGCCTCCATGAGCAGAGTTCAGACCTTAACGTGGTCTGTTTTGACCCGTTTGCATGGAACCCACCAGCCCTTCCTCTCTGAGGTTGAGGACAATTTGAAAAATACTTGCAGCCCCTGAGCCAACCCGTAGCACATGCTCAGCACAGGGCTGCTGCCAACTTTTCCAGTGACTGTATGCCTGTCTCATCAGGGGACATCATGACTGTGTGTCCTATGATCAGAGGACATTTGGGGGGGCAGGAGAAGGAGTTCCACTGTACACAGTAATTGTGAGCACCAGGCTAGCCCTTTCCTATTAATGATATGTCCTGGAGGGTTCAGGGGTTCTACCATCCAGAGTCCCGAGACAGAAAGAAATCAGATGTGTAGTGTTAGAATGTAGAGAAACACTGAATCTACAGAGAGGTTCTGACAAAAATGTCTGCAACCAAAGCAGGTGTGAAAGAGGCTGAAGCCTGTGGGAGCAGTGGTTTGAGGAGACAAGAAAACAGGGAACTGGGATGTCCTAGGCGGAAGATTGCTGGTCCCTGAACACTTTCCGGTTTTTCTACAGGGAATGTCCAGGGATAGGAAACACTGCTGCCAGGTTTCCAGGAGTGATGACAGAGGTACCCTGTAGGTTCAGTTAGCTCTGTTCCCATGGGGCGAGCATGTCCCTACATCTAGCAGTCTCCAGCGCTAGCCTGAAGCCTGTCGCCAATCACTTGACCCATGGAGAGACTGCAGGACGTCATGTCTCGGTGTGAGGCTGCTAAGAGGTTCCTAGCTGTTCACACTCTCCCTGGAAGATGGTGTCTCAGGACCTCACCCTAGCCTGCACTTCCAGGCAAGGGCCTTCCCTAGGTTAATGGACTCCAACAGTCATTGTCTGAAACCTTCCTTTGAGTTGACCCTTTACATCATGTGTGTGTGTGTCAAAGAAAGCCTTTAATAACTCACTCTGAGCCTCGGGAGTGTCTACGACCCCACACTAATCCTGGGTCTCCACAATTGGCTGAGAGCTCTAAGAGCTTTTAATGCCTTCTAAATCTGACAGTTTTAATTATTTCCCCTGCGCCATTATTGATCGGCAAGTCAAGCTGACTTTGAAGGCCTTTGTCAATACCTATTGCCGATGCCAGCACCTGTCACTTCTTGGTGGTGATGGGGGGTCTGCCTGTGGCCTCTGGACCACAAAGCTGGAGGCTCTAGGGGAGTCACATGGCATCTGCATGTGCCTCTTTGAAGCTCACCCTGACAGAATGCTGTCCTTCCTGAATAGCATTGGCCATCCCTCCTGAGTATGAGAGGATCTGTATAGTCTACCTACTGAAGGGTGGGTTCCCCACAGGACACAGGAGGCCAAGGTGGTTCTTCTGAGCACTGGGTAGGGACAGCCAGATGGACAGTCACTACTTGCTTCAGGAGGTTGGCAGGGGTTCTTTCTCATCATGAATTTTCCTTTCAGATGCTTATGGGCCACATGGAAGGCAACCATGATGGGTGACCTTGAAGGTGAAAGGAAACGGCAGGTACCACTGGCAATCCTCTGTCCTAACTCTCGGTCAGTCCCAGGTCTCATCTCTTTTCAGATTTCTCCACTCCTCCTCCCTCCTCCCTCCTCCCTCCTCCCTCCTCCCTCTCTCCACCATCCCAGATCCTCCACCTCTGATTGTTCTGTCTCCCATCTAGTGCTCAGCATAGATGCACACCAGGCCACCAGCTACTTCATCTCTGATGGACACTGGAGCCCGTTTAGCTGGTGGACACACTGTACAAGTGACCCTCGGGGACACTTGTTATATCTGGGAACACAAATACAGGCCCATACCTCTTTCCCACAGTCGTGATTGGAGCGAAGACAACGGGAATTTTCTGAGATGGTCAGATGTCCTTCCTAAAAGTCTTGACCCCCTGGCGTCCTCACTGAGGGGCAGGCCCCTGCCCCACACTCCTCCGGAAGACGCCATTTTTTCCTTGCTCCAGATGCCTCCCTCACACACTTATTCTTTATCTTAATTCTGTTTGCTGGTCCCCAATGGTGTTCTTTGCTTGTCTGAGGCTACATTACACTCCCTCCCTGTCCCCAAGGCTTCCGATCCGTGATTGTGTCTTTTCCTTGTCTTTATTGTCACACATCAGCTTCATCTTTTCCAGTTGGTGCTGTGGGCTTTCTCAGCTACATCTGTTTGCATGACTTTCAATGACATTTTTATCAGATATGTCATTTTCTTCCGATACCTGGATTACAGCTGTTGCTTGGAGCCGGAGTTCTTGTTTTTAACTTTCCTGCTCATGGTTGCTTTCTGTCTTCGCTTCCATCAGACTGCGGCCACCTCAGAATGGTTTATTAAATCTGTCAATTCGAGGGCGTTTGAAAAAGGTGACCTTTAGCATGTGTCAAATATCACATATTCTTGGGACCTGGTCTGGATTCTATTCTTTTTTTCTGTCGGCTCCTCCTGGGTTGTAACCCTCTCTTTTGAGACCAGTTGCTAAGCTCTGCCTGATAACTCACTGGCAGCCTCCAGGTTGTTCCTTATGGCTTCGTAGGTAGGCTTGTTGCTTCCCTATGTCTAATGGGCTGAGGTTACTATGTTGAGATCTTGGTTGAAATTGCATGGCTCTTGCAAAGTTATTTGGGAAGAATGTGCATGCTTGCATGACACGATGATTAATTGCAGTCAGTGGGGATCACCTGGAGAGCTGGTCATACATTGTTTCTGGGCATGTCTGTGAGAGCATTTCTACATTAAGTATGTAAAATACATATTGCAGTACCTGTGATGGCCAGAAGAGGGTGTCAGCTTCCCCTGAGCTGGAGGGGTCGGTGATTCTGAAGTGCCTGATATCAGTGCAGAAAACACTTCTTAGGTCCTCTGCCCCCGAGCCATCTCTCCAGTCCCAGGATGTTATTCATAGCTGTGGCTACATGCAGTGCAGTGGGTCACTGACATTTGTCCCTTGCCTGAGGCTCAGCCCTTGGGGTGGGCACCCATGCTCCCTCTGCTTACACATTTATGCCACAGAACCTCTTCTGTCTTGTGCTGACAGTGTTGCTCTAGTATTCCTCCCTCTCAGGACAGTGACCCCCCATGGGATCACAGGGACATCTCCTGCTCATTTCTGTCCTATACTGATCTCCTCTCTAGCCTTCAAGATGCTATGTGGACCACTGTCCCGGAGGTTTGACCTTGTGGGTGACGGACAGTAGACAAGCATATAGATTGTGTAGCAATGAGTAAAGACAGTAAGCAGCACACAGAGAGGGTGGGAACCTTCTGGGTTGGGCAGTGGAATACGGCTCACACCGAATATTAAGTAGGACATTTAGGTCCGTTTGTGGCAGGGTCACGGAAGCGCATAAAAAGAGTCTTGACGTTATTAACTCGTTAAAACTTTAGAGTTGAAGTGCATTTAGCCCGAGGAATGCCTTTTGTCTATTGGTGCGCTAACAGGCTTATTTTCCCCCTGATCAGTTAAGGCGGGTGAATAGATTTCCCAACACCGAGACACCGTTGTGTTTCTGAGATAAAGCCTGTGGCTGGTGATGTATTGGTTTTTTAAGTACCTTGTCGAAATAGTTTCCATCTTTTGTGGAGGTTCTAAAAGCTTTTAGACTTGGAAGTAAGAGGTTCCGGCGAGCACCCTGCACACCTGCCACCTGCTGTCAGGGAGAGCTCAGCCTGCCTTATTTTTTCCCCTTCAGGCAATCCCTGCTTATGGTTTTTTTTTTTTTTTAAAGCCTTCCCCTGCCATTTATGCTTCATTGTGACGTAGTCCATATTGTTTTCTTACGATTATCGCTCCTTCTCTTTCATGTTTAGCAGGTTTGTTATATTTTTAAAGGAAACATTTGTCTTTTTTTTTATCTTCTTCCTTTTTGTTTTCACAGCCTTTCTTTTGAGATAAGACTGATGTGTCTGTATAATAAGCACTATATTTAATTTTGAGGCAGTTTGACACGTGGAATGAGGCTGTTGTCACACAGAAACCGGTCACCTTCCATCACCATTGTCTTCCTAGACTCCTGTATCTCCTGCTCCTCGCCCAGCTTCCCCACAACAGGCCACCTGCAACCTGTCACTGTGCCTGTGACAGAAGCTTCCCATAAGCGTCCTCTTTGTCCTCAGTGAGTGTGACAACTTCAATGCATCTGTGAGTCTTTTTTTTTTTTCTGACTAATACTCCATTGGTTTGCCCTTTAAAGACATGCGTGTTGTCCAGCACTGTCTTCTGTAAAGTTGCTATTAGCTTTGGCCCCATATAAGTCTTTGGGGGAGTTACCTGTTCCTCTGAGTATCTGACAGTCAGTAGGTTGCACCACACAGCAGGCGCCATGTTTAACTTCCACGGACCTAGAGCATTTACCCATCTCAAGACCTTCTCAGTGCCAGTAAGCAGGTGGCTGTGCCATGTCTTTGCCAGCACTTGAAGGATCAGATTTTATTTTGTTGTATTTGTTTCTTTCCCTTTTTATTAATCATTTTATTCATTTACATTTCAAATTATATCCCCATTCCTGGTTACCCCTCTTCAGTCCCCCTATCCCATTTCCCGTTTCCCCCTCCCTTTTACCTCTATGAGGGTGCTCCTCCACCCACTCACCCACTCCTGCCTCAGTGCTCTAGCATTCCCCTACTCTGGGGCATCGAGCCTCCACAGGACCAAGGTCCTCCCCTCCCACTGATGCCAGTTAAGACCAACCTCTGCTATGCATGCATCTGGAGTCATGGCTCCCTCCATGTATACTCTTTGGTTAGTGGTTTAGTCCCTCAGAGCTCTGGGAGGTCTGGTTGGTTGATATTGTTGCTCTTCCTATTGGGTTGCAATCTCCTTCAGCTCCTTTAGTCCTTCCCCTAGCTCTTCCATTGGAGTCGCCTCGGGTTCAGTCTGCTGATTGGCTGTGAGTATCTTCATCTGTATTGGTCAAAGGCTGGTAGAACCTCTCAGGGCACAGCCATACGATGCTCCTGTCAAGCACTTCTTGACATCAGCCATAGTGTCTGGGTTTGGTGTCTGCAGATGGGATAGATCCCTAGGTGGGGGCAGTTTCTGGAGGGCCCTTTCTTCAACCTCTGTTCCTTTTTTTTTTTTTTTTTTTTTTTTTTTTTTTTTTTTTTTTTATTCCCTGTCTTTCCTTTGGACAGGAACATTTCTGGGTTAAAATTTTTGAGATGGTTGGGTGTCCCCAAGGGAGCAGATTTTAAATGAACGCTTTGCTGGAGGAAAGTGGAGGTGTGTCTGGAGGCAGAGAATGGGGGATCCCTGATAAGACGGTCTAGCTGAATCTCCAAGAACTAGGCTAAATGAGAAAACTTTATCTCAAAAGCAAATTGGAGAACAGTTAGAGTAAGACACTGAACGTTGACTTCCAGCCTCTGTGTGTACCCACACAGGTAAGCACGCCTGAATGCCCATGTGCACATACACAGAAAACCAACATGGATGACACTGAGGAATAACACCCAGGCTGGTCCCTGATCTCCACATGTGAATGTAGGCATATGCATGCCTGCACACAGACACACACACACACACAGACACACACACACACACACACACACACACAAACACACACACATACAGACCTACTCACACACAGGTATATAAGCTATGCTGACTTCTGAAGAGTACACACAGAAGGAAATTGTATCCCCTACCAACTGCAGGGTCTGTTTGTGTTCTTTTAATGCCTGGAGATGCAGAGAAACTTTTCAGGGCTCAGTCCCCATCCTAATGATTTTACTAAGTGTCTTTAATGCTTTCCCTTGTTTATATATTAATAATGGCTCCCCCCATGGGCCAAGCATTCAAACACGTGAGTCTACGATCGAGTTGTAAGAATTTCCGTGTTTCCAGCATACATCCTCTGCTACTTCCATAGACTTCAAACACCTCTTCCTTGTTTGTGCTCCCTTCTCAGCCCTATTGCATTGTTCTGAGAAGGCCAAACAAAGCTGAGGTGAGTCTCACTTACTGCTTATTCTTATTTTATAGTGTGCCCTGTCTGTATGGAGTTCCAAAAAAACTTGGCTAATAAGAGGAGATTATGACTTCCTTCTGTACATATTCTTCAGAAGTCAGCATAGTTTATATACTGGTGTGAGTAGGTCTGTGTGTGTGTGTGTGGGTGTGTGTGTGTGGTGTGAGTGTGTGTGTGCTGTGTGTGTGTGCAGGCATTCATGTGTCAACATTCACTCATGAAGACCAGGGACCAAGCCTTGGTGTTGATACTCACTGCCATCCATTTTGGTTGTGTGTGTGTGTGTGTGTGTGTGTGTGTGTGTGTGCACATGCGTATGAACTGCACTCACTTGTGTGGCTATGCATGGAGGTGGGAAGGCAACGTTGGGTGTCTTCCTTTTTCTATTCTCCAAACTGTCTTTTGAAATAAGGGTTTCTCACTAAACCTAGTTCTTGGAGATTCAGCTAGACTGCCTCACCAGGGATCCTCCTTTCTCCGCCTCCCAAGTGCTGGACTTACAGTTGTATGGCCATGCCAGGCTTGGGAGCTAGGGATCCAAACTCAGATCCACATGCTTGTGTGGTGAGCATGTCATTGACTGAGCCACGCCCACCCCCAGCCCTCACAGAATGCTGACTTCAATTATGGGGACCTAAACATTGCTCATTTCATGATACTGTTAGCTCCGGTGTCAAACAGTAACGACATTTTAAAAGATTTGTTTATTTTTATCTCCTATGCATGAGTGCTTTGCCTGAATGTATATCTGGGTTCCTTGTGCATGCCTGGTGCCTGCAGGGGCCAGCAAGAGACACCAGATGCCCTAGAACTAGAGTTGGGAGTGGTTGTGAGCGGCCATGTGGAAGCTGGGAGTCAAGAACAAACGCTCTTAACCATTGAGCCATCTTTCCAGCATCCCAAAACACTATTCTTACCAACAAGCCACTGGACACATATGTCTGAATGTTAGACCCCAGGCCCGTCTGCCACTGGATCCTTTACTGAAGACATTGAACTTTTACGGCTAGTTAGGTAGTGAGCATGTCTAATTCTGTTCTTTTTCAAAATTGCTTTAACTGTTTCCTTTCATCTCTACATATACTTTAGAATCAAATGAACAACCTCTTTAAATAAATGGGGGAAAACAAATATATTAATATGTGCAGCAGCATTTCCCAAGACCGCAGTGGCTAAGTAGATGAGTTTAGCAGATTTTTATCTCAGCAGCATGCGCTCTCCAAGCCACGAACAAGTACATCTTCCATCTATGTGCGACTTGAGGCAGTCTAGCAGATTCAATAGCTTGCCGTAGCATCTTGCCCATCTTTTATCAAAATTATCTTTAGCCTCATGCTATTTAAGTATCGCTGTTTTTCCATTGCGAGCTCCGGGGACACATCATTACTTTGTGGAAATAAAGCTGGTTCTTATATATTGGCATGTGGCTGGGAGTCACATATCAATTGCAACGATGGCTCCGTGGGTTACTCCGGGTTTGCTACCCAGAATACTATGCACTCTGATGACAACCTCGCTTACTCTTTCCCAATCCATATGCCTTTATTTTCTGTGCCAAGTTGAACTGGCTCAAAATTCAAGTTCAACACGGAGATGAGTGGTGAGACAGATGTTTTTGCATGCTCTGAGTCTCGGGGGACACGCAGGGCTCTTCTCTACCCCAGTGATGTCAGACGGTTAGCTTCGCTTCCACCTTTGTGAATCTGGGGTAGCGCCGTTCTATATCTAGCTTCATTTAGCGAATTCATTTTGGTGAATGGAAGCTGGATTCTGTCAAGGACATTTGCTACATTTTCTAAACTGATATTTTCTTGCGTTTCTCAGCCAGCAAATATGATGAATTGTGGTTGAATGCTTTACAAAGGTTAGCCAAGTCTAGTAGTCTTGAGATAAACTCACCGGAGTCTTCTTGGTTTGTGAGCAAGTGTGTGTGTGTGTGTGTGTGTGTGTGTGTGTGTGTGTGTGTGTGTGTGTGTGGTTTCTCTCTTTCCACTTCTACAATATAACAAGTAGAGACATTTTCCCCCTGATGTTGGTGATGAATCCCATGCCTGTTCAATCAGTCTGGCTCATGGCTCACAAATTTTACTGCTGTCTCCTCACAGCTAGTATACTCTATGATTCAGAGACTCCACTCCTACGTACTTACCAAAAGCAAAGCATTTTCCCCCAGAAACCGTAGCACGGTCCCATCCCAGCCAGTGTTCTGAATGCCCAGCTGAAAGCTGCTGTGTCTCCTCATGGGGTGGGCAGCCGAGTACCCCCCCAACCCCCATGCTCAGCAATGAGAAACGAGACACGAGAAACCAGAAAGGCACTCTGGAAAACTGGCAGTGACAAATTCCGATCACAAGAAGTTACAGGCGGTGTGCTTCTTTCTAGATCATTCCTAACAGGACAGCAGAGGAGAGGGCAGAGTGGTGGTGGGAGGAATCTGTGGGAATCTCCTGTGCAAGACCTGAACTAATCTATATCAGCACTCTGCTTGTGACCAGGTTCTTGTAGCTTTGAAGATGTCACTGTGGACCAACTCCATGATGGGTGTAAGATTGCCCTAATTTTATACAGCTGCCTCTCTGTCTATACTCCCAAATAAAAGGCTCAGCTAACGATGTCAGTGCCTTCCCTCTTGCTTCCAAGGGTGTTTGCTTTGTACCTAGATCTCCTCACAATAGTATCAAGGACAAAAGAAAGGAGATTTAAAAACTGCTGCCAATGGTGAGTGGCTTAGAGGACACTGTGGAAGGAGAAAGAATGTAAGAGGTAGCAGATGGGGAGCAGTGTTGTGAAATGCCGTCTTCTGGACACAACGTGACTGTTGGAGTTACGAATTCATAGCATCTATGGATACGCACAGGATATCCAGTCAATGGTCCATCACAGATGGGGGAGGGGCTCATGAAACCTCACCCTCCTCAGGCAGCTATAGAGAGTTATTAGTTTCTGGGGTAGGGAGAACCATCTTTCTCAGTAGTGCAGCCACTGATAAGTTGCTCTTACATAAATAGTAATCATCCCATCAACCATACTCAGCCAGGGAACCTAGACTGAATGAGGTAGATCAAAAGGAAAAAGACATGGACCTAGAAGGGCAGGTTAGGATGAAGATGGGCTTGAAAGGAAGGGATAAGAGAGAACAGTGGGAAAGAATGGGATTAAAGTGTAGTGTATGTGTGTGATTGTATGTATGGAATTGTAAAGGAAAATAAGAAAGAAAGGAAGGAAGAGAGACAGAGAAGAAGAGAGAGGGGTAGATGAGGAGGAGAAGAAAGAAGAAGGAGAAAGAGGAGGGGGAGGGGAGGGGAAGAGGAGGAGAAAGAGAGGAAGAGGAAGAGGAAAAGAAAGAAGAAGAGGAAGAGGAGGAGGAGAAGGAGAAAAGAAGAAGTTGAAGGAAGAAGAAGAAGAAGAAGAAGAAGAAGAAGAAGAAGAAGAAGAAGAAGAAGAAGAGGAAGAGGAAGAGGAAGAGGAAGAGGAAGAGGAAGAGGAAGAGGAAGAGGAAGAGGAAGAGGAAAGCAAGCAGGAAAGAACCACCTATAGCCAGACAACTCCCTCCCTTGGTTTCCCGATGGTTTCTGGTTTTCTTCGATGCTTTTGGCACTGTCTACCAGACCTGGCTGTGGATGCCCAGGAACCATCGTTGGCCAAGAGTCACTGAGCTTCCTCATTGGTCCACACTCACAGCTTCCACAGGGGCCAGTGGCTGCTGACTGACGTTACACACTGCTGCCGGTTTTCCTCCAGTGGCCTTTGCCGCACATTCTTTGGTCTTTTTATATCACTCCACGGGTCTCTGCACTCTGTGTGTGCTTTTCAGTTTTTCTCCTTCTTCTTGTTCCATTGACCCACTTTCAAGTTAATTTGGTGTGAGGCTGTGCAGGAAATGATTAATTTTTAACAATGGCTACTGGAAATTGCCTGTAATGTTGGGGGACGTCTATGTGAACCTTTAAGCCAACAACTCAAAAAGATGTAACCCATTCCTGGCACTGGGGGTTTTACTTGGTGGCGTATGATGTCATGTTTAGGCATCCTCACCCCCATTATATGTAGCTCTATTTAAATTCCTTTAATATATGTATATATTTTAGCAAGTTTCGACAATAGTAAGTTTCCATACGGTTTTCCAAAGGACTTTAGTTTTGGTTGTCCCTCCAATACTCTCTCCTTTATCCCACCCTCCCATACCTCTCCACATTTAATCCTCTTATTCCAATTTCCACTTTGACCCTTTATAAGACTATATTCTTTTTCCCCTTCCTTGGAAGACCTCCCTCTTATTCCCTAGTCCTTTACTGGCTACCTAACCTCTGTGGATGTTTAAATAAAACACACATATTAAAAGCTTAAAAGCTAACATCCACAAATGAAAGATGCAATGTCTGTCTTTCTGTGTCTGGATTACCATAGTCAAGATGACTGTTTCTAATGGCATCCATTTACCCCAAAAGTTCATAATTTCATTTTTCTCAAAAGTGAATAGTATCATAGTGTGAAAATGTAGCACATTCTCATTATCTATATCCATCAGTTGAAAGACAGCCGGGCTGTTTCCAATTTGTGGCTATTATGAATAAAGCAGCTATGAACATGGATGGTCAGGTATCTCTGTAGTAGGATGTAGATCTTTTGAGCACCTATTGCTAAAGACACCACATATTTATGCCATCAGAAAAAAATCGAGCTGGGGCTTAATTATAGATTTCACTCTTATTAACTAGCCTTCAAGGTACCGAAAGGTACAATTCATTCTACCAGAGGAGAAAGATCGTCATCAATCTCATTCAGTTACAACTCTCCAAGCCAAGACAGAGACGTACCTGCAAGAAAAGCCCACCGGTACAATAGTAGCATAAATATTGTTATAGGTGCAACCAACCACTTTTTGATTGGAATTCAGATTAGCCCCATAAGATGGAGCCCATGTCTGGTACTATTACTGAGGCCAAAACCGTGAGACTAGCTAGGTCATGAGCCTAGGGGAAAACCTAATATATATTACTCTGCTAAAGGAACATAGCAATAAAGGACTCCTGGTGACATACTCCTATACCCATAGATCAGTACCTCATTCAACTCACATCAGAGAAGTTTCTTCTTGAAGTAAGTGAGAGTTAATCAGAAGTAGACAATATTCAGAGTAGAAGTCTTTCGATCTCAGATTCAAATGGGAGGTCATTATCACATGCCTTCCCTCAAGGCTCATGGAGCTATGTGGAACAGAAAGTGGACAGACTGTAAAAGGCAGAGGTGGTGGATGACCCCAAGAAAATAGCATTTTCCAGACACATTAGGGTTGGCTCACAGAGGCCCTGACAGCATCAGACCAGCACATGATATCAACATAGAGAAAGGGAATTTGGCAGAAGAGTCCCACTTCTAGCCAAGAAGCTATTCACAGATAGTAGCTGCTAGGAGAGAAAAGCTGACCTGGACCAGCAAGGCTGGTCTTCAGTGGCAGGTCCCAGAAGGGGAGGACCAGGATTGAGAAAATAAAGAAGATAGAGAAGTTGGGACCAGGAGCTCTTACATAAGCTGAGATCTTATGCCAAGCATGCTCCTGGTTTAGACAGGAAACTCCCATTCACTGCTCATATTTCAAGGCCTCAGGGAAATCTTTGCATCAGCTTGGATCCCACCAGAAAAAGTCACTTTTTTTCCTCAAATGAAGGATATATTAACCACACTCCGGGATAGGTTCCATTCTTAGGAGCAGTCGGTCAAGGCAAAGCAAAGTCCATATTTTTGTGTGTACTTTCTGTTGTTTCTGTTTGGGTTTGTTTGTTTTTATAAGTCTATGGTTGGATGAGGGAGGTAGAATGTGGGATATGGAGGAGGGGGAAGAGGATGTAGATTAAAATGTAGTGCATGTTTTTTATTTTTAAAATTTTATTTATTTTTATTGAAAATAAATTTCTCCTCCAAGTTCTCCCCACCTCTCCTCCCCTCTGGGTACGGCTCCTTCCTGACTCTCATTAGAAAAGAAACAATGACCATACATAACAAAATAAAATATAACAAGACAAAACGAAATCCATCGCACCAAGGCCAGACCAGGCAACCCAACAGAAGGAAAAGGTCCCCAAAGCAGACGCAAGAAATCCGAGACCCACTCATTCACACACTCAGGAGTTCCATGGAAACACTAAGCTGTAGGCAGAGGACCTGGCAGGCCCATGCCAGCCCCTTTCATGTTACCTCAGTGCCTACGAGTTCAACTGAGCTTCGCTCAACTGATTCAGAGAGGGCCTTGTTCTCCTGGCATCCTCCATCCCCTCTGGTTCTTTCATTGTTTTTGCTTCTTCTTCCACAGGGTTTCCTGAGCTCTGAGGGGAGAGATTGGATGACAACATCTGAGTTAGAGCTGTGTGTTCTATGGATTCTCTCACTCCCCACCTCACCCCCGTAGTTCTGACCGTGTATCTCCATCTGCTGCAGGGGAATCTTCTCTGGTGATAACAGAATAATGCACTAATCTAGGAGTGTAGCAGAATTGTCATTAGGAGTCATTTTATCACTACTTTCTAGGTTTTAGACCAGTAGTGTTTGTTTTTACCCCGTGTCTCTGGGCTATCTAGTCTCTGGTTCTTGGTCATTCAAATAGTCTTGGGCATGCGTTCCATATCATGGAGTGGGCCTGCGGACATTGGTTGGTTATGCCTACAAGTTCTATGCCACCATAGCCCTAGCATATCTCGAAAGCAAGGAGGACTGTAGGTCAGAGTTTCTGTGGCTGGGTTAGTGTTTACATTTGTCTTTTGGTGTCTGCAGAGTACTTTCTTCCTACAGCCAAGACCCTAGCACATTAAGGTGAAGGCTCTGTGTAGGCACCAGCTTGACTTCTCCATGTTCACTGAGTTGTGTGGATGCTGTCTTCAGCAATGGGGCCCAGCTGACAGTTTTCTGAGAGCAACTCATTGTCTTGGTAACAGCCTGGGTTGTTTGAGGATTTCCACGGGACATCCTTGGCCAACAACTCAACTGAATGCAAACCAGTCCTGGTACTAGAAGCTGAGGTGACAAGAGATGGCCAGTTGGGACTCCATTGCCACCATTAGTAGGAAACTTCACTGAAACCACCTTCATAATATATTGGAAGTTTCCACTGCGCTAGGTTTTCATATCATTTCTCAATTGGCTCTCGATTCCATCTGTCTCTCCCCACATTCCCTTCCTTTACTTCCCCTCCCCTTCCCAGCTTGATCTTCCCATTCCTATGCCCCCACCTCCAGTCTAAAGTCTGTTTCCTCCTCCCAGAGAGATCTGTCTGTGTCTCCTACTTCCTTCCTCAATGCCTACTTTTATAGATCTGTGGATTATAACTTGGTTACCATTTATTTAATGGCTAACATACACATATAAGTGAGTAATACCTCAAGAGAGAGTAGCTCACTCTTAATGATTTTTTTTCTTCTGGTTATACAGATTTAAAAAACAGGGGAAAGAAGAGAAATAAAAGATACAAACATTGAAGAGAATAAAACATTGGCCATTGAGTACTGTGAATGAAATGTCTCAGGAAGACCCTACATCTTCAAACTGAACCTTTTACTGGGCTGATGAGCTGACTGGACCGTCAATGATTACAGAGTGGTCCAGGGCCAAATTACTATTTCTCCTGGGCTGCCTTTAGCCCCCTAAATAACCGTCTCTTGCTACCTCCGTGTCAGGCTTCGCATCACTGTAACTTAAAGGTAGAATCTTCTGGAATGCATTAACTTGACACACCACTAGCTTCCACCAATCTAAAAGTGAAGGCTGTCATCGGACAGCATCCGAGGTTTAGAGCCGAAATTTCTCTGCTTTGCTGCCACCGTCTCTCTGATGTCCCCACCAATGTATTTGAGAAGCACCTTGATATAGGACTCTTCGTTCTGTGGCTGTAAAAACTTCACACAGCCATTTCATGTTGGAATGGAATTAGGGTAATCTGTGTTCCCGGGCCATGGCCACTCCTATTGGGCTTCAGGAGAATCTCTTACCCTCTGTGTGTTAGTTGTAGTTCTGCACCTACGAGATGGGCATCTGGAAAACACCTCTGACTCTGTGCCCAGCCTTTCTTTCCTGGGCACAGACTGTTGAGCGGGTAAACAGGGCAGGTTCTTCTGTCCCCAGCTCCATCCGATGTGACCAACTGCTGAGCTCCAGTCTGGCTCCTTCTCGTGTTCCTTTGACTGGGAGAGACTTTCTCTTCTGCTTGAGATTTAGGTTGTTCTTTTTTCTCTAAAACCCAACACCTTTGATGGCTGAGGGCAACGTCGATTTCTTAATTGTTATAATGCTAACATATATCGGTATGTTTGTGTCCATGGCAACGAGACACCTTGCCATATCTTCATGCCCGCATATACCCTGTTTCCCTCTCTATAACACATCCTTCTCAGGCCCTGGGCCCCTTTCATTTCCTTCACATTCTTTTTTGCTCTATTTGAGCAGCAGCCTGTGGATTGTGGTCACACATCCTAAGGCCCATGTTGGACCTCAAGCTGGCACCAACTGCTCAAGGAAGGCCTATGCTCAATTATCAGGGAATGCCTGGCCTGAGCTCCACCTCCTAGGCTGTATCATCATCCCTGATATGTTTAAGGTTTTGCACACATACACACACACACACACACACACACACACACACACACACACACACACACACACACGAGCGATATGGGGGGAGCTCAGGGCTGAGCTTGGCTTACACACAATGCCCTAGCCCTGCTGTCTTTGCCCCCTTCTCCTCCGTAGCTCATTCCTAACACCCTACTTGCAGATTTTTCTAGTGGTCCTTGGCAGACTCAGTCACTGGAACCCCAGCCCCCGCACACACCTTAGTGGTAACGTCTCCATCTTGTGTGAAAGCTTGGTGAACAGAAAGAAGGGCAGCACAAGAGAGACTGCGCACCTGGGTTTTCAGATCTGATGGTAGGAGAGGAAACCTGAGGAACCATTGAGTCCCAGGCGCCTGAGAGACTTCTTACAGCCCATTTGTACCCACCATCACCTTTGCTGCACTGCTGGCTGAGAAAACGGGAAAGAGAGAAGGAAGAGGATGCACCATCTCTCTTCCATGCCTAGTCTCTGCTGTCCTCTTCCCTTTCCTTAGATGACACCTGATTGTTCCGCTGGGGCCTCTCTCTGTCCCATTTGTGGGTTTTGGAACCTCTGACACCCAGCCAGACAGCAATGATGGAAAGATGATTGAGTTACCAGAGGCTAGACAGAATGTTGGTCTCTGTCATCCTTCATCATTTGCATTTAGATTGTCTCTGAAGTTTACCATGCATCCCAAGCAGGACCCATGCAGCCATGCTCTACAGAATGCCCAAGAACACACGTGTGCTGTGTGCATTGACCCCTTCTTGCTCAGAACTGGGTCCACGGGTATCATTTTGTTCTTCATTTCTGCTCTCACTGGAATGCTCAAGTATCCTTCCAATGACTTGTAGAGATTCATATCCACTTTGTGTCTGTGACTCCAGTTCATTTCTCTGGGTAGATCCAGTCTTTTCTTCACTATTTTAAAATCTTCTCTCTTGGGCCAGCTGCTCTTTATGTAGGATGCACCACAGTGTTCCTCCCACCATCTCTGCACCGGTCTGCATTATGTGTGTTACCTTACAAAGTAGCTTTCCTTTTCCACAGAGTCAGAGCAATTGTCCGCATTGCCGTATGTGTTTCCAGGACTTGTTGGTTGCTATGCTTTTTGCATTTCTAACACTTTGGAACTTGTGCTTATTACAAGAAATGACTACAACTATTTTTCCTGTGTGAGCCACTTACCTGAATCTACTCATAAAACAAAGACTGTGGGATCTTCTTGGTGGACTAAATTTTAACCTAGTTCCTGGTTCTTCCTTCCATCAGTCTGTCCATCCATACACAGATGCTATAGCAACTGTCACAGAGGATGCTGTGTGTGTATTTTGTGATGGACCACATCCTGTTCTTTGTGCACTTATATTAATAGTTCTTTGGTTCCTTTTTCTGAGGATGGTGTGGTCAGCCTGTTTGCTTCTGCAAGAAGAGCAAAATCTGGTCGAAGTTCATGAGACCCTCCTAGGTTGTTTTCCTTGTCTGTAGCAGTGATAAAATCCTCTGTCGAGAGCAACTTCAGGGAGAGAGGACTAATTCTTGGGCACAGTTCCAGGTACAGTATTCCACTGTGGCAAGGGTGCCAAGGCAGCAGAAACTTGAGGCAACTGGTCATATTCCAGTTGTACTCAGAAAGCAGAGAGGGATGAACAGATATAGTGCCCAGTTCACCAACTCCATTTTATATAGTGCAGTATCCCCTGCCAAAGGGCAGTCCAGCCCATCGTTAAGATGGGTCTTCCTATATCAATCAATATAATCAAAGCAGATCTCCACAGGCCTACCCAGATATCTCCCAGGTGACTCTCGATTTCCTCAAGTTGACAATTAACAGTGACCATCACTGGAAGTAAAGGGTTTCTTACACACACCAGCAACCGTGGTTTCTCTAGAGAGTCTCTTCTTTCTTTCAAGAATGCTTTGGGGGATGGTTTGGTCACATGCCACATTACATTAGTTGCATACAGACAGGAAGAAAGCCAGAGTGCTGAGGTGACATTGAGGATGGATCCAAACACTGTCACAGGTGTCCTGCAAACCTTGAAACCTCAGTTTGCTACCACCCTGCTGGGCTGCTTCAAGCAAGCTAAGGAAGCTCTCAGTGCTCAGATCTGTCTATGGCAAATGCAGCCTGGTTTTCCTCGAGGGACAACAAACAGGACTTAATTATTCTCCAGTGTCTTTCAACATCATGCCCCAGTCCTGAACCTTTCAAAGGTAGTTTTTCCAAGGCAGAAGCTTTCGGGGAAGAAAGCAGACACTCGTTGGATGTTTCTTCCCTCTCTCAGCAGGAAAAGATATATGCTACCTCCACATGGAGAGTTAAAAATAATAGTCAAAATTTGATGTTCTATTCTTTCAAACTTTATTTTTGAGGGAGAAAGTACATGCATTTACATAATTGGATTCTTATCTGGAGGAAGTAGGACCCGAGGAAACTTTTGTGATCTGCTGGCTCTTAGGAAACATTTCCCTTCCCTCTTGTCTCAATGGCTTCACCAAAATGTGGCAGATCATATGTTCAACCCTGGTTTTCTCATGGACGTTTATGCCCGGAAGGCTCTTACCTGCAGATACAATGCCAGCTTTATTTAGAGCACCTTGGAAATACCCACATTCACTGTACGAAAGGCAGGTCACATGCTCACTTAGCACATGCCTACCAGGGGCCTGAGACACATCCCACACTCCATTCTAGTGGGACAGAGTTAGTATAAAACAAACACATAACGCTGTCGGAGGCTTCTTGATGCTCAGGTCCTGGTGAGGAAGATGGAGCTGGTCTCCCAGCCCGGGTTCAGCCACTCTTCTGCCCATTTTGTCTCACCATTTCTCTCCATACACTGCCATTTGTTTTCTGTATAGATCTGTAGAAAGTTGTTCTGGGCCCACCCTGTAGACCAGTGCTCACAATCACTAGCAGCTTGGTAAGATGGTCACCTCTTTCTGGGAACACATAGTCATTCATGGGCAAGAAGCACTGCTTGACGTGAGTGTTCACTGAGATGTGTACATGGATGTCCTAAGGCCTCAGAAGGAAGGGATATGAGAGATCAGACAACTGTTCCTGCTCTGGGACACAATCCTCGCTCCTCTGATCAGCATGGTGGCTGGCTGGGTGGCCGGGGAAATATTCTCCACTCTCCCTTACCAGTCAAATCACCCAACATAAAAGTGTGAGGTGGGTACCTCATGCTGGATCACACGCTTCTGCCTGGGGTGCTGTGTTTTCCTTCAGAGACATGAACACATGTCTATTCACCCCAGATTTAGGGAACCAGTAACCAAAGAAGCGACTTAGTCCAAGTCTCATTTAGAGAACCAGGGAGTTTATTGAGGTTACTTATAGCAACAAGGGGGACTCCAAAGCAGCTGCATCGTGGAAAAGCCCACTCCAGTGTGGCTGACCATTTGTGAACACTACATAAACAGAACTCTCTGGATGACCAGCAGATATCTTCATGCTGGGATGCCCAACTCTCTCCCCAGCAACTGCCACTGTTTATGCGACCCTGTGCACACCATTTTGAAATTCCTAAACCTGGGATGAGCTTTCTACCTGCCTCCAGGAGGAAATGTCTCCTTTGGGAGGAACTGGCTACACAGCATAGAGACAGGATAGAACCTCAGGACCACACGGACAGAGAGATGGCGCTACTCTGTTGGGTGGAAACTCCCTTAGCTAGCCTGCTGGAGCATAGTAGGATGGGGTGCTCCAGCTGGACAGAGCACAGGCAGGACAGCCATGTCATCTGTTTGGTTTCTCAAAGCTCCTATGTCTGGAGGAGGACAGGGCCAAGATAAACCCCAGCTGCTCTCTGTGACAGCTTTTGTCCTAGTGTGTAAATATTTATGGCTCGCAAGTGATGCCGGGGATATTGTGATTGCCTTTAAATGGGAAGGCTTCATCAAAATCTCAGCCGAAGTGTTAATGGACACGCTAGGGCTGGCCGGCGGACTGGCTTCTTGGCTCATGAGCTGGTTCTCCCAACCCTCACATCCATACCTCAGGCAGGGTCACATGGGCCTGCTGCAGCCTAGCTGCCCTTTTCCTAGGAAGAACAAGGCCTCGCAGGCTGGTTTCTCTCTGTGGAGAAGGTAGACCACAGCAAGCTCCTCAACTGTGGCACAAACCAGTTATGCCATTCGAAGAAGAGGCAGAGTCTGCACACACACTGGCCTCCTCATAGGCAGAGCTCTAACTTTTGCCGTTCAGTACTGAGCAGCTAGCATCTACCCTGTCAGCCTCCAGGGAGGCTTGAGGCTGAGATTCCAGAGCCTGAAGGGAGTATGTTGATAGTGTGTACATGCATGCATGCATGTGCACGCATGCGCACAGGCACACGCACGCACATGTAAGTTTGAATGTGTACATATGTGTATGCACTATGTTGGCATGGCAACATGGGGCGGGGCTTCATGGAGGACTTTCTTTTCTGCATCTTGAACTAGAATATTGAGATCTGAGAAGCAACTCAACTGTCCCCTAACCTCAGTTGGGGCCAGGAAGCTGGTCTACATTCTTGTCGGATCCTGTGGGTCACCTCAGCTCTGACATGGCCCTTTCAGCACTCACCTTGCCAGTAAACTGCAGAAAACTCACTTTTGGTTTTTGGAAAGTGGGAATCAGTTTAGAAGGGACTTTCTAGCCCCCAGGACTCTGAGGAGGGCAGATGTCTTTAATGGAGCCTGATGGAATCTGGCAGGAAATTGAAAGCAATGAGGTCCATTTTGCTGAGTGTGGTTGAGTCTCCCAGCCTCAGGATGTCCCCCAGGTGGTGAAAAATAAGCAGACAGGATCTGAGCCAGAAATGGCAGACGACAGAGGATGGGTGTGCAGAGGAGTATGTCCCCAGCAGAATGGATGGGTGTGAGTGTGAGTGCATGTGTGTACATGTGTGTGTGCAAGTATGTGTGCATGCGTGCGTGTGCATGCGTGCCTGTGCACGTTTGCGTGTGTGCATATATGTGTGCATATGTGTTCATGTGTGCATGTATGTGCATGTATGTGTGCATGTGTACATATGTGCATGCATACCTGGGGGGGATGTGGCGAGGGTGTGCACACGCATGACCGTATGTGAGTAAAAGGGGAGTCCTATCTTGTCTTCATTTGTCCTAATAAACTTCAGACTCTAACATCAGAATCTAGTAGAGCTTTGTCTTCTGTATCTAAGGGTCTCACTGTCCTGGGCTCTGGAAAACTTAGCTCCTGGCTCAGTAGATAGAACTGGTCCCTATCGACACCTCTTTGCTGCTATTAGGGATAAGTCAGACTAAATCTAAGCCAGGGCAGGAAGAGCTGCCTACAGATCTTACTGGCTGCTCTGAAGGTTACTAATGGTGCTAGAGAGACAGAGTCTCTGTGAGTATGGCCCGTGGTTTTGGTTCCTCCTTGGATTATTGGCATCTCTGGGCTTAGACTAAAGGAACTCTGGTTCGGGTTGTTCTGGAGGAACCCAACTAGAACCATTACTGTCACAATAAAGAAGCCAGGCCATGGTAGGATATTTTGATATTGAGGCCACTGGTTCTCAGCCTTCCTAATGTTGTGATCTTTTAATACAGTTCTTCACGCACGTTGTGGTGACCCCAAGCATACAATTATTTTGGCTGCTACTTCATCACTGTAGCTTCGCTGTTATGAATAGTGACATAAATATCTGATGCACAGGATATCTGATATGTGACCCCTGTCAAAGTGTCATTTGACCCCCAAAGGGGTCACAACCAATAGGTTGAGAACTGCTGATATAGGACAACTTCCAAGGCCCTAACTGGCAGCTGGGATTTTGGCCCTTCTCCAACTCCCTCCACTATCTGTCAAGGGGGACCAGGATGGCTAAGGCTAGCCCTTCATATGAACTTCAAACAGAGTCACTGCATCAATGTCCTCAGTCCTGGGACCCTGTAGTCAGCAGGCAGAGAGAACACAGTTTATGTTCCCATCACTCTTTTTTTTTTTTGTAAGATTTAATTACATGGATGTGTGTCTGTGTGTGAAGATCCCCACAGGGGCCAGAGGTATTGGGTCTTTCTAAAGCTGAAGTTGCAGGTGGTTGAAAGTTGCCCAATGTGGATAACTGGGTCCTCTGGGGGCGGAGGAAGTGCTCTTTACCACTGAGACAGCTGTCCGACTTCGTGCTCCCCACCTGACCATGCTCACACTGCTTACCTTGAGACCTGCCAGGATTTGGTGCATCAGGGTTGTGTGGTACCAAGGACTTCTCTTCCTCCAAGAATGGCCTGAAGAAGCCCCTGGTTCCCTGCCCTGCCCTGCCCTGCCCTGCCCCCTTATGTGGAGGAGGCCTGGGGCAGCAGTCTGCAACAAAGACATTTTCCCAGCCCCAAGGTCCAGCAGCTCTTGTCCTCAGGCATAAAGGAGGCCTGCTTTGATTCTCAGGACAGACCACCTTCCGCCATGGAGACCCAGGGAGGTTCCTCCTGCACCTGGCAGGTCTTGGTGGCAGCAAATGATCCTTGTCATGTGGCCACATCCATCCCTTTCTTGTAGTTCACAATCAAGCAAGGTAGGCAATGGTGGCTTATCTACAGGCTTAAAAGGTGTGTCTACAAAATCTCTTTCTCCCATGTTTCCCATAGATATACCCTTTGAAACCCCCACCCCTGTATCACACTCCAGTGTGCCACACCTAAATCTAGTTGTCCTTGGAGTTATCCCTCAGTCCCAGTCAGATCAGCTAACAGGCAGGGCTGAGAGCTTAATATCAATACTCAGCCGTAGCCAGGAAGGATCCTTTACACCTGGTCTTCCACATAGACCTTCTCCTTCAGCCTCTGTGAGAGTCCAGAGTCCTGAGAGAACACGGTTCAGGTCAGTTGGAGATGATTCTGTATGCTGAGAGTCCCGTTAGCCCTTCAGATCCTGGACAGGGTGGACATGCATTGAACTGGGTCTGCTGACTCCTGCGACGTATAGGAAGTGTTCTTGAACAAGAATATGCCTCAAGATGGCTATGTAAAACCTTAAGATGACTCCCTCTCAGGACGCAGAGGGTGGCCTGCTCAGGACACAGATGCAAGAGGGTCTCTTTGGACTGAGTCTCGTGATCAGTATAAGCTGAATAGGTTCTGCTTACCCAGCCACATTTAACAGAGAATGGACAGTAGCATAGACATTCTTCATAGCTCACAACCTCAGTTTCTAAGACTGTAGCCTTTGATTTCAGCCTGGAAGCTTCCTTAGTACCAACTCTGGCTGTGGGTGGAGCCAATCTCTTTCTATTCTTACCTCGACCCCTGGAGTCCCTCAATTCCGGTCTACACCATGAATGTGCATCTACACAGCAGGTTCATCGCCCCTGCCTGTTAGGCTGGTCTGTAAGCTTGGAGCTCTTGGCTCATGATGAGGAGGGAGGCTTCTGGACATCTAAGGACATTTAATTCCCTGTGGCCTGCTTTTGGGATTCAGACAGGGCCATGTTCTTATACCGGATCCTTTACCTCCATCCTCTGCAGGACTCCCCAAACTTCTACTTACAATTTTTTCCTGACTGCAGAGTGTTCTGGATCAGAACCTAGCAGAATCATCAAACAAACAAAGAAAAACAAAACAAAACAAAACAAAAAAAAAAAAAAGACTTCGTCCAGCAACTGATGGGAGCAGATGTAGACTACCACGGGCACTGGAGCGCTTACCCATCCCCTCCCAGCTGCAGGGTAACTATGCAGATTCCATTAGCGTGGCCCACATTATCAGCTGACCAACATTTATGGGGACTCACAGAGATCGGGGAGCCTGTAGGGATCTGGCCTAGGTCCACTGCGTATATGTTATGACTGAGTATGACTTGGTGTTCTTGTGGAAATCGTAATAGTGGGAGTGGGAGATGACTCTAACTCTTTCGCCTGCTTGTGAGACCCTTTCCCTCCTACCGGGGTCCCTCATTTAGCCTTGAGCTGATGATGCTATCATGTGCCTGGTCATACTGTAACTTGTTATGCAGTATTAGGTTGATGTCCCTTCAAGGTCTGCTCTTTTGTGAGGGGAGATGGGGGTTGGAAATGGGGGGAAGGGGAGGTGGGGGAGGGAGAGAATGGGGTTGGGAAGAGAGGGGAAACTTTAGTAGGGATGTAATGTATGAGATGAATAGGAGTGTCAGTGCCACCCTATAGGGCCGTCCTTCCTGAGGGTGGAGGACCAGCTCAGGGCAGAGCCTGGGAATCCTCAGGAGATAAAGTCATGTGATTCACAGAGTCTAGGATGTCATGTACTACTCCACTATGTGACTTCTCTCAGCCTAAGAAAGGGGAAGGTTGGGGGATCCAAGTAGGGTTTTCACAACCTGTCCTCTTAGGCCCTGGGACCAGGGAGGCTCTTGGATCCCATCCTCTGTCTCCACCATGGCAATACATTATATCCAGCCATGCTCAGGGCTTCTCAGAGGGCCAGGGATGCATATGGGGACAGAAACCAGCCACAGCCAGGATTCCCAACGTGACCACCTCTATTGATGAAGACCCAGCTTGTACCCACCAAAGCAGGTCACCTGGTGATACCACGAGTGCGGTCCCTGCTTCTGATGTAATGGTCTCAGCTGTCCACACCATTGATATGTTACCAGCCTGTCACACAGGTGAGTGACTGAGTACACCGTGTGAACACAAAGACAAATGCATATATGAGCTCCTACATCCACTTCATGTATACATGAAGGGGTCAGGAGCAGATGGTCTAGGGTGCAAACAGATGGGAACAGAACACACACACACAGCATCATACTCGGTAGCTGAGTGTCCTATGGAATCCCCTATCTTGGTTGGACTGGGAGGTGAGGTGGGCATAGAGTGAACAGGCTGGTGTGTGGCGCCCCCTGCTGGATCACCATGCATCCCCTGCGTGACTGCAGAAGTGCACTTGGTCAGCCTGGCCATCTGACTTCCACACTTCACAGCTCAGCCTCCAGGGACAAAGTGGTCCTGGACATTGTCAGCCCCCCAAGTCATGGCCTGGGGCCCTCCTCTGAGGAAAAGCCCACCCACGGTATTGTCTCCAGCTGCCTTTCTCTTTCTTCCTTCCCCCTCAGCTCTAGGCAGCCTCTTGAACGTGGCACAGGGTTTTTTTGCCCTGTGACCCTCAGACCTTTGGCCTCTTGACTCCGCTGTTTATGACAGGAAATTATGCTCTTCTTCATCCAGCTATCTGGAAAGCACCTGAGTTCCTCATCCAAACTTCACCCCACCCCCTCCTTACTGTTCCTCCTGCCAGGGAGCTGCCGTCCTTCCTCAGCCTCACCCCTGCTGGAAGCGCTGTTTACTTTAAGTGTATCTTGTCTGTGATCTGCCCCTCAGGATAGAACAGAAGGCCCCAGGGACATTTGCCTCTGCTCATTATGAGAGGCGGGACAGACTACAGACAGTCTAGTGTGTCTTGGAAACACGAGAGAAGCACAAATTTGCTGCACTCAGACGCCAGGCCCCTAGACAGGCTGGAGATGGCTGAGGTAGAACTGAGCTGGAAACCCAGGTATCACGGACATCTTTCAGACTGCTGGTTAGGCCTCCGCAGTGCCCCACAGGTAGAGCCTAGCCCACCATGTGTGAGTGAAAAAGCTGGTCTCGTCCATCCTCCTGCAGTGGCCAGCCTCTGGGAAAGAGCGTTCCCCGGCTCGAAGATAACATTGTCCAGCCAAATCTTATTAAAGGGCAGACAATGTTTAAAACCAATTTGAAGTCCATAAACACCTCGTCCCACGCATCCACAGCCCTGACCGCCGTGCCTTCCCGATCTGTCTTCTCCCAGGCGCAGCAATGCCGCTCCTAGGAATGGCTTAATCGGATTCCTCTGTGGCTCCCAGGCAGGCAGCTCTGGGAGTGTTTATTTTCCAGACTTCCAGACTGTATAGAAACAGACAGCTTGTACCTGCGCCAATGTGGCGTCTGTATTTTGGGTGAGGATCGCATGTAAGTGTACTATTTTGAGGGTGCCTGGCCAGACTTCTCTCCCCAAGTCCCGAGCGCCAAAGCTTTCCGCGCGAGGAAGTCTATAGTTAGCGCCCCCTCCCTCTCCCCCTTCTCCCCTTATGCTTATTTAAAACTTGATCCTTTCGAGAGAAAAGTGCTTGGAAATGCTGCCTGGCCCAACCGGGAAGCTGTCCCAGGCATTCCACCTTACTCATTTTCCAGGTAGGGTAGTTTTCTGGAGACTGTGCCCTGTTCAGCGGGCTGCCGTTGATTGAAGGAGGCTCCCTGTGACGCTGCGGGTTCAGGCATGCGTCTCTTCGATGAAGCCTGGAAAAAAACAGCTAAGGGAATTGAGATGTGAAACATGAGCTTTTAGGAAAGTTAAATAAGTCGCCCCAAAACAAGGAGCTGTGAGGATGTTTGGAGTCCCCAGGACTTTGCCCCCATGACCACCTTACCCTCCCCAAGACGCTGCTTAGCATCGGACGTATCTGCATTCAGATCATTTGGGGTACGGTCCACATGAGCTGCCCTCATAGCTACAAGGGGTTTGTCTGAGGGGATGGGCCTGTGTCCTGAGGAAGCTCTGCTGACCAGCCTGAGAGGCTGACAGAGGCGGAGCCGCCATGTCAGGTACTTCAGGCAAAGGTGTGGGTAATTCTGCAGCCCAAATACAGCCCTCTGCTTGATACAAATAAAGTTTTATCAGAACTCAGCTGTGTTTACTTCACCAGTGTCCAGGGTTCTGTATACCTGCAGCAGGGCTTTCTGGCTATAGTAAAGATCGTGCTGCCCACAAATGCCCATGTTTATTAATGTGGGTTCCTGGCACAGCGCAGTGGGTCGTTAACTTCTTATATCTATGTAGGGTAATTTTTTTTTTATTATAGCTGCGCTGTGCATCATAGCTAACACTGCCTCTCTGTGTACTCTACAGGACAGGTTAAGAGACCCCTGGGTTCCTATGTGTCACAGAGCGTTAGAAAATCCCAAATAGGCCTGGATAGCTACATCAACCAGTGGAGAGTCCAGGCAGAGGATACTGAGCACTCAAGTTATAATGCTAACCCGTAAAGTGAAGTCCTATTTTAGGTGCGTTGTTCTCTGGTGTCAAAAGTTAAAGTATGCCTTCTGGAAGGTTCCGCAAAGCGGCCTTGTGTTATCCTCACACAAGCAGATGGTAGGGGGCACCCACCTTCCCCTGCCTAGAACCATTGTGACCTGACTCTGACGCAAATCTTTGGTAGCAAAGGTGCCTCCCACGGCCCAGGTGACTGTGGTGCTGACCCAAAAGTCAACCCGTAGCATCGGCTCTCAAATTCTTAGTCTCGTGTCGATACAGAATAAAGATCAGGACAAAGAACTGGGCAAAGCAACAACAGCTTTATTAAGGAAGCATAAGGGGAAACCTGAGACCTGGAGAGATACGAGATTCCCCAGCCTCCTGGCCTGAGGCTTTCTACAGTCAGAAACTGGACAAAAGCCGAGATCTTAAATATTGCAATCGAGTGAGTCTCTGTGCATATTGCTGCTTACACACATGGAGGAGCCACATACTGTGTGTATCCCTGCAGCCCAGTGAGGGAGATGGTTGCGCACTGTTCGTCCGGTTAGGATGGAAGCCCTTCTCATCTTTGGGTTACATTGCTGCTGCAGACCTGGACTGGCAGTGTGAGGGCTGGTGGTGTCCAACTCGGGCTGTCTCAGCTGTTAGTTACACTAACGTCCCCTTTACTCTCATATCTGTGTGGTCAGCTTGATTTTATCATGAGTCTGTTTTTACCTTTACTGTCTACAGAGAACCAACTCTCACTCCAGTCCCACTGTAGATTCTGATACCACTGTGTGCTTGGACTCTGAGCACAGCCCATGCAGATCCATTCCCTTCTCCCGGAAAGGAGATGGGAATTCCCCTTCCCCCTTTCCTCCTTTGTTCCTTTTATGCCCCTCCTGGTGATTAACAAAGCTACCTGGGGAGGCAGAGAGAGGGGAGATCACACCATAGCCAACATATATAGATCCACCTCCGTGTCTCGTGAGGGCTGGTGGCCACCCAAGCCTTGAATTCCTCCGGTCTTGGAAGCGCGGATGGATTTCATTAGCCTCTGGCTTCATGGACTCAGTTTGCCCACCTTTGAAGTAAGCAACTGAACCCAAACGCTGGTCCTGGATGCTGAGATTCTGAAGAGTGGAAGGACACCAAATACATCTCTATTCTCTAGAAATCACCTGCAAAGCCTTCTGGGAGCAGGTTCTCACCCACCTAAGCTATACTTGGAAGCCCTGTGGAGGAGTTGGCAGAACAACCAGTGCCCTACAGCCACAAGGTACACAGAGTGGCGGTTAGTAGCAAATCGTCACCAACAGGCCCCTGAGAAGGACTGTACTTGGAGTTACAGCTCACCACAAAGTACTGACCACAGAGAGACCAGGCTAGCCTCAGGCTCTAGCCTCACTCTTCTGCTTTATAGAGCAAATGCTGGAGTCCTGCCAGCTGGGCTCAGGTTCAAAGGAAGAAAGAACCTTCCCTCCCCGGCGAACTATTTACCTCATCTGTCTGGCACATTCCTCAATGACATTGTAGCTCCCTGACCTCTGATCTCTAAGAGGCAAGCAAGCCAGGAGGTCCCCGCATATCTGAACAGTGAGAAAAGGCTCTTTGGTGGTTGATAGCAGAGTGTTCTGCCCCACCCCACACTTATTTATAAGACCCTTGTTAAGTCAGACACTCAACAATGGTCAGAACTCGGACTTAGACACCTTTCTCTGCCTGTTGTTTAATTACTTGATTTTGTTTGATTTTATTCACAAAATAATTAGCCCACTAAGCATCTAATTATTACCCAGACATTCATTCTCAGGCTCAGCCCAGCAGCTTGGGATGTTAGCAAACCCTGTAGCCTTTGCTCTGAGCCTCAGAAGGCAGAAACAGTTGGAAATTAGTTATTTTCTTTTAATAAGGGCTCCTGATCTATTCCAGACCTCATTGTGGGCCGGGCATTGTCTGCACCTTGCTACATTCTCTGCTTCTGGTTTCCTTTGAAAGGCAACAATGTTTCCAATTGAAAATTGGCCCTGAAAACAATGACTCCCACTCAAGGTCAAAACTCTTCTCTAATCCAAAGTAAACAGAGTAAATCTTTTATCTCTGTGGCTCTTGGAGATTAAGGTGGCATCAATCCCTTCCTTTATTAAAGGTGCAGAATCCGCATGTCTGCAGCAGATACCAGGGCTCGGGAAGTCTAATTAGAGAGATGGGCAGATAAATGGAATGGTTTATAATTTATCTAATCATGAAGTCAGCTTTGCCTGGGGTGTGCGGTGGGGTGTGCGGTGCTCGCGGGGAGAGATTTCTATCTAGCATGTGCTCTGATGATCCCGGAAAAGAAGCTACTGTTGGCTCCCTTTCTTGGCAATGGCTTCAGAAAGCCTTTCAGGGAAGGCTGGGTGCTTGGATGTTTGCAGCAGGCTCACCTCAGACTGGCTGGTCCTTGTTCCCCTGTGTCTGTTTATGGGACTCAGGCAATGAATATGATCTCCCAGAGCCTAGTTTAGAGCTTATGGTGCATTAGCACGCATTTGGAACCCAGGCTAGCATCTCACCAGCCACCTGCCAACTGCTGACATCTAATAGACAGGTACTGAGGTCAGAGTTCAGACTGCCTGCTTTCCTTGGTGGGGCCAGTGAACTCCAGGCAACACCAAGGCGTGCCAGAGGCCCTCAGCAAAAGAATCTACAGCCACCATGGGCTTTAAGTCTATGGATGTCAGGGTTGAGTTCCTGTACGATTCTGATCTTTTCTCTAATTACTTTACCTCACCCTGAAGATACCTACCTAAGTTTCTTTCTTTTTCTTTCCTTCCCTCCCTCCCTCCCTACTTCCTCTTCCTTCTTTCCTTCTTTCTTTCTTTCTTTCTTTCTTTCTTTCCTTCCTTCCTTCCTTCCTTCCTTCCTTCCTTCCTTCCTTCCTTCCTTTCTTTCACATACCTACAGAAGCTATGGAATCTTCATTTAGGAAAAGAAAACAATGAATGTAGAATTTCTGCAGTGTCATGCTGTAGGGAGGCACCCCCTGCAGGCAATTGGCCAGTGTGCATGAAGCTCAATGCTCACTCTGGTCTGTTGGTTCAGGGAATGACTCTCTGGGCCTGGTTGAAAGGAAGAACTCAGATCTGGGAGAAGATGGTGCTGATAAGAAATGGGTGAGTTTAGCAGCTATGCCCCATCCCTGCCCCCTGTCTGTGTGAATTAAGGTGTACTTTACTTCATAGACTCAGATTCCTGTGCAGGAGACTCATCTGTCCTGAATTGGAGAACAACCTCATAATCACTAGAGTACATTCCACATCTGTCAGATTTAGGGGTATTATCACTTTGATAGACTTGGAGTTTTTTGTTTGTTTGTTGTTTGTTTTTAATCATCGTTTGATTTGAAAACTAAAATTTTGGATGAGAAAAGCGAGAGCTACTGAAAACTCAGTCAGGAAGTATGGTCTCTCTAGGACCTTAAATGTCAGAGAATGACATCCTTGGTAGGGTCAGGAGGCAGAGGAGTAGCCCCAGCCCACCCCCTCATTTGTCCACAGGCTCAGGTGGCAGATCTCAGCTGAAACCAAAGGATCAAAACGTACATCATAGCCATTTGCATTTTCCTGGTTGGGTCGCATATTTGGGATGCTGCATTTGGGGTGCAAGAGGTAGGAATGAAGAAATTCGGGAGACTGCTTTCCTTTTATGGTGCTAGAGGTGGCCCCACACATGCTAGACAAGTGATCAGCCACTACACTACAGCTCCAGTCCAGGGTGCAGAAGATAATTAATTAGGGCAGAAGGGACAGAGCCAGGGCTATCCTAAAGGATATGCTAGTATATAGACTATCCATCCCCAACCATCAAACCAGTTCCGTCAATATTCAGGGAGATGACTTCACCCTGGAGCCTTAAAGAAAGTTTGGGTCCAAGTATGGCAGGGGGACTACAAAGAGCCTCTGGTCTGCATGCTGGTCAAATGATCTTTACACTTAGGAGTTAAAGCAATGAGTCAGCTTCGGTCAATGGCTCTGAGCAAGCACTATCTCCGTGCCTCAGTTTCTCTTTTGAACTAGTTTGCTGGAATCAGATGCACAGGCCAGCCATGATAGTTAAATGACTTACAGGGTCTATCCCACTGGGAATGCCTGAGAATTATTTTCTTTAATATGTATAAACTAGGTCCTGGTGACATTGGCTTATGTTCCCAGCACTTGGGAGGATGAAAGGAAGAACATGAGTTCAAGACCAGATCTATAGCTAGAATTTGTTGGAAGGAAGGAACAAGGGAAGGAAGAGACAGAGGGAGGAAAGAAAAAGAGAGAGAAAAGTACATGTTCTCTGACAACAAGGACAAGATACACCCACATCGGGTAGCTAAAAGGGCCTAGAAGGATACAGAAGAAGCATACATCATCCATCCATTCTCAGGGGACACTATGAATCTTCCCCTCAAACTGATTCCATTCAGACACATCTGGTGTCATTATTAGTCAATTTGACGGTTTTCAATGTGGTGTCGAAGGCTATGCCACACCATTGTTTTGCACTGCTTGGTGGACAGCCTTATTAAGGAAACAGGGGTACAGCATCTGGGGGCTTTCCTTTTGGACAGATCCTGAGTCATGGAAGTATAGGCTTGTGACTCCATCCAGGGTCCCACAGAGATACGTACTGCAGCGCAAAGTGCACACAGTGTGTGATGTCAGGCGTGGACCCCCTCTTTAGAAACAAACCCTGAGCAGCAGTGGGGGTTCCTTCCCTTGGTCCATGGAGAACCACTCTCAAATACAGGTGCCCCAGGGAGAACTTTGAAGAAGATTGCAAGCTCCCAGTGACTAACAGAGTCCCAAAGATATCCCTTTAAGTAGCATAGAACTCAAATGCTTTAAATATAAATAGCTTCTTGTACTCCACTCTGAGGAATGGGGACAAATTGACAGACATGTCAGTCAGGGCACACCGCTGCTGGGATGATGATTCAGTGAGAACCCATCTCACAAGAGAAGGGAATGAGCAATCCAGGAAGGCACCCAACATTAGCCTCTAGACTCCTTGTATATATGCACCATTCTTCACGTGTGTACACATGAACATATATACATACCCCTCACAAACACAAGTTACTTAAAATGGTTCCTCTGTATGAAGGTACATTTCTAAACTGGTGTATGTTTTATGAATCATCTTTTCAACTCAGCGTTTTCAGTGTTTGGAGTTTGGTGACAGTGTTGTGAAACACGTGTGTGACATATAGAAAGAGCATCATATTTCCCTCCTGTTCTCACCACGACACCCTAAGACAGTGGTTCTCAACCTTTCTGATCCTGCAACCCTTTCATACAGTTCCTTGTGTGGCGGCTAACACCAGGCTCAGATCCGAGACTAGAGGACACCTAGTTCCTGGTTCTTGTGCCCAGAACAAGGACTAGAACACTGACGCATGGTTAAGGATGGAAATGACAGCTTATTCAAAAGGAAAAGCTGTTCCCGAGAATGGGTGTGGATAAGTGAGCTGAAGAAGGAGCTCAAAAACCATTGGATCATCAGGTGCACAACCCTTTACAGGATGTTTTCATAGCACGCATGCTTTTTTAGATGTGTGAGGCCCAGGTAAGAAAGGGCTTCGGTATCCTCCCACAACCTGGCTGCTTTCCCGGTTAACCTGGCTGCCCCAGTCTCCAGCCTTTAATCATTATCAGCAGGTAAAGTGTAGTAGCCTGTGTTAGCAACACACAAAGAGAAAATTAGAGTCCCTGGCTAAGTGGGGAGTAGTGAATTAAAGCTCGTGAGCATATTCACCTCAAAAGCTTCCATATCTGAGGTGAGACCATTGATACAACCCCCAAGAAACTTTGCATAACACTCCACAGTGTTGCTAATGGATTGGAGCATGGTGCAGTTGATCTCTCAGGAAGCTATCGAGGGCATTCATGTGGCTTTGACAGTTCTTTCTCCTCCTTTCCTCTTCTTTTTTTCCTTTGCTTTGTTATAGGAGGACATCCAACTCTAATGGACACCTGAAGCATATGAGTTCAAAGTCATGAGAGCACATGGGGTGCATTTACCTGCAACAGGCAAGAGGCAGGTGTCAGCCGTGTTTGTGGTGGGTGATAGCCTATAGCTGTAGTGGTTTTCCTTGCTGTGGTGCTAGCTGTTAGCTGTAGAATGCCTGATGGGCACTCTTCTGGGTGTGACATGTATGACAGCTCATGCTGGAGACTGGTGAGGGTGGGTCCTTGTCAACCTGCATGAGGAAGAACACTGAATCCTCAGATGCCTCAACCTTGACCCAAATGAGGCAGCTGGCTCTGAAGGCCTTGCCTTTTGCTACTACCCCAATCACAGATGACAATGTCAGGTGACAAATTTATTTATAAGCCTAAAGACAAGGAAGACGCCCTGTCTTCTGGTCACCTGTAATACATCACAGCATCAATACTTGCTTTTTGCCATACAAGGTCACTGTCCACAGCCCTGTGGATTGACCTGGACATTCCTATGATCTGGATGTGGTTGAATGGTCCCAGGAGCTCTTGTGTGTTGACATTTTTATCTCTAGCGTGGGCCATGATGATAGCAGAATCCTGTTCTGACCCTTGGGTTTAGAGGCAGGACTTTGAAGTTGAGCAGAATCAGACAAGGCCATCAGAGTTGAGACTGTGACTGAGTCTAGGTGGCTTTGTAAAGGGAGAGAGAGGGAGAGAATGAGAGCAAGAGCAAGTGAGTGAGCAAGAGAGACAAAGAGAGCTCTCCAGAGGATGGGTGGAATGGATACTAGCACACACACACACACACACACACACACACACAGCTTGTGCCTGCCTTTCACTGTGTGATGCTTTGAACAATCTTGGGATCTTGCAAGCCATAACGTAGCCTCTGAGTTAAACCTCTTTTTTATTGATTGACTGATTGATTGATGGATGGATAAATGGATTGATTGATTGATTGAAATTATCCAGCTACAAGTGCCTTGTTGCAGCAATGAAAAATAATAAAGGCAGATGTCTTTAAGGAGGCCTTTCCTGCCACACCGGGATGACAGGAGTACCTTAGACCCTTCAACTCTGAAAAAC
The DNA here is from genome assembly GCF_011064425.1 of Rattus rattus. NCBI lineage: Eukaryota > Metazoa > Chordata > Mammalia > Rodentia > Muridae > Rattus > Rattus rattus. Next base: position 257,288,411 of record NC_046154.1, read on the forward strand.
ACACCTGGGGAGGTCATACTCTCAGCCTCCAGAGGTGTCCCTGCTCCTGGGACAAACTTGTCCTGCCCTGCCTCTAATTTGGCTCTATTGAAATGTGATTAGCAAATATATTGCAGATATTGGGTTCACACTACACAGCCAGTGTAGTAAGTTTTGGGTGTGAGTAGAGGCCTAGTGCAGCACTGGAGGTGGGGTGGGGTGGGGTAGGTGGGGTGGGGTGGGGTAGGGCGGGGTAGACATGGGGTTAAAGGGTAGGATCCAGCTGTGCTACTGGATGGACAGGAAGGAATGCTGTGAGAAGGATGAGAGGGGCCAGCTTAATTTGAAGGACACTGTGGCTATGCTGAGTGTATCCTGAGACATCCTGAGCAATGGGAGAATCAGAGGGACCCTGGGAAGTGATCTGAAGTGAAGCAAAGCTGAGAGTTAAAGAACTGTGATGTGTGTGTGGAAGCTGTGGAATTCTGTATCGGCCATGGAACACCAGTCTGACTCCATTCCTCCTGGCTTTCACTGTTACCAGCCCAGAGCAAAGCCGCCCCAGCCTCCAGGTTGGTCCCCAGGCCACAGGTTTGGTGACCAGCACTTTTGCAGTCGTTTCTGCATTCTGACTGGGGTGACAGGAGTCAGATGAAATTAAGGCCTGAACATAATTATATCGCCTTCGAGCACCAAAGTCCTGCACTGCAATTGTCTGATGCTCCCTCCTCCCTACCCTATCCTCAAATGCGGTAAACAACAGAAACAAATTAACTCCAGGGCTTGTGCAGCCTTGGCGGTTAACTCTGCCTCCCAACAAAGCTTCAGGTTGATGTTAATCACTACATCTCTCTGATCAGTGGTCTCCAATGGAGAGACACTGCTAAGACAGACCTTGATTTCATCTGGAAACCTGGCTGGAGATGTTCTCCTCACGGCACCTGGTACCTGGTTCTGCCTGATGCACGCGGTATCATGCCATGTAACAGCATGGATGCCTGTGGGCAGATTCTGGTCTCTGCATCCAGCTCTTACCATAGAAGTTACAAAACTCACTGGTATGAGATTCCTGAGTGCATTGTGGGACTGGCTGAGAGGAAACCAGGGCCAAGAGCATCCATGTGCAGGAATGACCAACAAGCATCTGTGTGATACCTCCCTCCTGACCCCATGCGTCACTCAAAGGCAGAGCAGCACAGGTGGCCCAAGAAAACCTCAGCAGAAGTACAGGTTACTCTTTGGACCAGGTCAGCATGGAGAACTAAGTGTTGTCATCTGACCTCTACTTCTGAGCCTTGGACTATTGCCTTTTCCTGTCTGATTTCAGGTGAATTCTGTCTTTTCCCTGAGCTTGTTGAACTACAGTGTCCTCTGCCAGGGAGGCTAGTCGTGTCAGGTGCTTAGGAGGAAGGATGCAATGACCTCTAGGAGTGTGTTTGCACATCGTCTAGAGAGTGTTAACATTCATGAAATTATATCCACCATCATCATCATGATCCTCACCTCCTCATTACCCTCATCCTTTGTCATCACCATCATCAACACCATCACCACACAACACCATTAACATCACCGTGCTCTTCACCATCATCCTCACCACCATCACTTCAACACCACCCTCACTATCACCATCATCATCACCACCACCACCACCACCACCACCACCAAAAATACCACCAACACTATCAACATCACCACATCTGACTTAGTCAGGGTTACTATTGGTATGATGAAACACCATGACCAAAAACAACTCAGGAGAAGGAGGTTTATTTAGGTTACATTTCCCCATCACAGTTCATCATTGAAGGAAGTCAGGACGGGAACTCAAGCAGGGTGGGGGGTTTGAGGCAGGCAGTAATGCAGGGGCCATGGAGGAGTGCTGCCTACTGGCCTGCTTCACATGCTTGTTCAGGCTGCTTTCTTATAGAAGCCAGGCCCACCTGCCCACTAGTAGCCCCACTTGCAATGGGCTAAGCCATTCCACATTAATCACCAATTAAGAAGATGCCCCACAGGCTTGCCTATAGCCTATTCTCATGGAGATTTCACAATTTCCTCAATTGTGGTTCCTTCCTCTCTGATGACTGTTGCTTGTATCAAGTTGACATAAAACTAGCCAGGACCATATCCACTATTGTTTTCATCATCACCATCACCACCATAATCACCACACAACCACCATTAACGTCATCATTGTCTTTATCCTTACCACCACTGACATCATGATCACAACCGTGAGCATCTCCACCATTATCACACACCACCGTCATCATCCATCATCATCCTTCTCACCCTTACTACCATCAACGTCACTGTACCCATGGAGAGAGTACGCAAACCACATAGATAGCACAGATGGGAAGATGCTAAGAGGAAATCTGGAAGTTAGGCACACAGGAAGACACAAGAGGCTGCAAGCAACATATCCCAAGAGATGTAATTAGCATCCTGAGGGAATTGCTGGAGCCATGGACACTAGAAAATCCTGGGAATTGAAAGCTAGAGAAGATGTGTGGATGTAGTGCCAGAGGCATGACATGATGTGGCTACAAGTCCTCCAGAGGAACTGTTGATGGATGAACCATCTGAATAGCACCATGGTGGGCTAAGGAAGGACCTACCAAGAAGGCAATGCAGAATGAACCAAGGGAGTGTCCAGGTGAACGAACAAGCCCTCAGCCTGTTCTGGCTTGGGTTCCCTGTGCTGTGGTTGTTGAATTTATGCCCTGAGTCTTCTCTGGAGTAAGTACCAGGGTGGAGAAAGCACCTAGAGACTGTGGCTTACTTAGTAAGATGGCCAGATGGCTAACCTGTCTTCTACCATTGAAGCCCAGTGGTGAGGGAGACTGTGCTACCACACAGAGCTTCTGGTTAGCACGTGGATTGTTCAGGCCACAGATGAGCATGTGGGCTGCATCCTGCATCCCTCGGAAACATCCATTATGAAAGACAGGAGCCAGGATCAGTAAATCAAGAAACAGAAAAGCCTGAGGGGAGCAGGCTGCACCAAAGACAGGACATCCTAATTTGTCCATTGAGGACAACTGTGTTCAGAGATTCGGAGATGTCCCATCTGCATCACAGAGATGGGACCATGAAGAGTCTTCCGAACAATGCAGCAGGTACTAAAGCAAGGTAAGATGTGAACTTGCAGAAATTCCTTCAGGTGATGTGGCAAGCACACATATGGCAATGGTATGGGCTACAGAGAAGTCACCAGACTCATCTGTGCAAGAAGCTCAGTGTTAGCACAGGAAAAGGTTGGAGAAATAACAGAGAAGTTAGAGCAAAGATGTTATAAAGAAAGGGCATCTCCTGGGGCAGCGGGACCCAATGGAGGCTTTTGACGGAGCACAGAGATGAAGGATGAGCTGTAAAGCCCTGGACCGTGGGGATGGAAGAGCTGGCAGGAAGGAAAAAGGAAAGTAGGAAGGTGGGCTGCAGAGGAGGGCCCAGCATGGATCCAGCTCTCACTGCAGCTCTGGAGTCTACATAGCTCTCTGCAGCTCTCTAAGAGCTCAGTTAAGCCTGAGGATCAATATGGATGCCTAAATAGTTTCCATGCCGTCACTTTCGGTCCAGGATATATGAGAGGTGCTGTCCTGAACTGAACAGCAAAGAAGCCTTAGGCTCTAGAGAGCATCAGGTCAAGCTGGGGATTATGAAGAAAAGGATGATGGGCATAGTCAAGGGGTGTGGCCCAGCCCCTGTAGAGCCATGCCCAACTACATATATGCAGAACGGAGAATCTTCTAGAACATTCCACATATGCCATATACCACATACTATATTACACTTCATAAACATATCATTCACAAGTGACACATGCAAATGCACCATAAAGTCACACAGCACATGAACCATGCACACAAACCCCTCCACAGCTTGTCACAAATACCCAGTACATATGCCACACACCACATGACAACCGCATATGTGGAGCATATCCTCCATACACACATACTACACATGTCATTATAAATAATCATACCACCTCACTCGGACCACACACCTAACACGCATTACACACTCCCCTACTGTGCACTTTACACATCCCTCTCCTGTCTTCCACATTGTCATATACCTCATATAAAGATTACATACCTGACACACACACCAGCACACACCTCACATGTGCACCACACACATCATGCATGATGTAGATACTTGCACGCACACCTGCACTCAGGAAGCCCAGACCTTCTGTGCTTTGCCTTGTGGTGAGGTGGGGTGAGTCTGACTTCGCCAAAACTTCTCTAATCCCCTTCCCTTCCCCCCTTTTGTGGAGACAGGCAACTTATTTCCCCAAAGAACAAAAATAAAACAGGTCAATGTCTTTATGAGCCGAAAGCAATGATTTCCTCAAGATCTGAAAGGAACTGACAGTACCCTCCCTGGTGCCCAGGGCTTAATGTACTCACAGGGCAGGAGCTACTGTCCAGACATGGGCTCTGAGGAGTAAAAAGACTTGGATCATCACCCTTATCCACAGGGTAGTAAGAAAACCACAGCCAGAGGCTCCAGCGTGCCAGTATCTAACCCAGTGCCCAATGTATGCACTGTTGGTGTTTCAAGAAGCAGTGGTAGATTGTCCCATAATATTACTGCAGGGTAAATCAAATTAAAAGTTCAAAAGTGAATTTTTACTGAATTAAAAGCCTGTGGCTGCATCAATGAGACTCAGACTCTGATGTCCAATATTGCTGATATCATTGTCTGCCACTGTTTAGTGAGCCCCTACCCCCGGTGCCGAATGGCTTCTAACAGGAGCACATGTTTCTCCTCTAGCTTCCGAGGTTGCAGCAGCTCGAGCAGATGTAAGTCCCCCTGGGGCTGTGTCAGTGCAGCCTTCTGTCTGGCTAAGTGAGACTTGGGAGAGCACAGGAGCACTCAGTTGTTCCATTTTTCTGCCAAAGTCCATGGTCTGCAAGATAAGCTGTGGGTACTGGGCAGTGCTCACAACAGAGGTATGGATACGGGGGAGGATGGGGGGGCAGACCATTCATCTAACTGTCTAGACGACCAAGGATCAATGTGGCTTTTCACAAGAAAACTAAAGAGGAGGTAGTTTCTGGGTATGGAGTCGTGAAAGCCAGATGTAGAACCTGCAGAGAAGCCTACTTGACTGGGCTCTGGCATGGTTGCACTCTAGGCAGAACAATCTAACCTGTGTGACCCTGAGCTGGGCATCCAAAATGGAGCCTAAGACCATAAGGGGTGGATACCTAAGACCACAGTCCATGGATCGTCTGACATCACTCATGGTGGGAGGCCGTCTTGTTGTACTTGGTGTCTTGATGACCCATGTCCAGAAAAGAACACTCCAGCAGGGCCAACAGCCTCATCCCTAAATAGGCAGATTATCACCACAAGTGTAAGTCCTTTGATTTGGCTTATTAGTGGCCATGACCCATGGCTCTGAAGATAAGATCCTTCCTTATCACTAATATAGGCTGTGACTCAGCAGAGAAACAGAGGACCTGTTTATTCACATTTGAAAAGTTTGTGGGGGACTGGAGAGATGGTTCAGCAGTTAAGAGCACTGACTGCTCTTTCAGAGGTCCTGAGTTCAATTTACAGCAACCACGTGATGGCTCACAACCACCTGTAATGGCAACTGATGCTCTCTCTGGTATGTCTGAAGACAGCAACAGTTTACTTACATGTATTAAATAAATAAACAAATACATCTTTTTAAAAAAGAAAGAAAAGTTTGTGGCTATATAGTTGGGACCTAGAGTGTGTGGAGTGAACTGAGTTTGTTATCCTGTGAAATCTTATCCTCAGAAAGAAGTATGCCTATGGCGTGTGGAGAACCCTAGCAGGAACTTTGGGAGAGGAGAACCAATCCCAAGCACAGCCTATAGTTATCCTACTCATGAAACAGATATGACCCTGGCCACCTGTTCCTAATGAGTCAGCCTCTCCCATGTCTCCTGCCTCATTTCTTTCCTCTTGACCCTGAAGCCACAGCCATCACTGAGGTCACAATGAGGCTACCCTCAGTGACCTTCCACTCTTGGTTTCTTCCTGGAGTGCTCCTCAACGTCATAAATTTATATAGAGTTCTGCCTATGCTTCGCATACCATGAGTGTAGCAAATCCAGAGGGTCCTACAGCTCTTATCCTTCACATATAATTTGAGGCAGGCACTAAACCCACAGGGTCATGTCCATCACTACCTCTCTCCTCCCTCAAACACACACACTGACATTGTATCTTTAAGATTTCCCATCCAAAGAAAGCAGTGTTAGAGGCCAGCATGGTGGCTGACAGTAGCTAATACCGGCTTCCTTTCTTCTCTGGTGACTGTGATTTTGGTCACCTACTTGACCAAATTTCAGCATCATGATTGCTAAGTCCCTAAATGAGAGTATTTTACATAGTGGCCTCAAATCACAGGGCTCAGGTACCTCCTTCCCATGTGACTAGTACTGCATGGATGTTTGTTGAGTGTATATGGATTGGGCCGGGGAACAGATGGAGCTGTGGACCTCCTCCATTCATGACTGATGCATGCATCTACAAAGTCCTTGCTGAAAGACCCTGCTACTCACAAGGAGGTCCCTGCTTCCCTCATGCCCAAGGACTTCATATCCCTGATCCTATGGGGACTGCCTGAAGCCCTTTAGCTGGGGAGGATAGATCTTTATTCTTCATGCCCTGTTGGTTATGGGGACAGAATGAGAACAAAGTCTTCTCATTTCTCCTTCTCCTCATCAAAATCAAGTCAAGAGATGGTTCTCCTCAGCTCTCCTCTTCTCCACCATCTCTACAAGGATGCTACAGTGGGAACCATGGAGGAAAGACATGGGTTTTGGGAAGTTGGTCTAAAAATGATTCCAATCAATCAATCCATTTGCCTTCACCTGACCTGAGAGAGATGGAAACTGACCTCTTTTAGTCTCCAAGGAGGTCCCTTGGAGACCAAAGCACACAGGTGGCCTCCTCTCTCTAGCTGGTACGGCTGCAAAGGACTTATCCTGCAAGCTGACACCAACCTTTTGAGAGTTCTCAAGCAAGTGTCACTCAAAGTAACCTATAGTGTAAGCAATAGAAGTGGGTTGTGTTTTGTTATTGGCCATGGAGCAAATGTTATAAAGAGAACACTCACCTCTGGAGGCTTCCATAGTATTCCACAGCTCTGCACCTCTATCTGAAGCCCGGCTGGATCACACATCCATGGGCTCTTCAAAACAAAAGATACATCCGTGCCCTGTGGACCTACCCCAGGACAAACAGGAGAAGGACCTACTATAGCGGTGTGTAGATTAGATTAGAAGGTATGTGACATGAACATAGGGCTTTACGTCAGGGGCCCTGGTGATCCTGGTGATGTGAGCTGACATGGATTACTATGGACCTGTCCTTATCTAGATTCTGCTTCTTCTGTAGGTGGGTGGAATTGGGAGTTGGTTTTGTGGATTTAAGAGAATCATCACCCAGGTCAGGGAAGCTGAAAGGAGAAAGGGGCATGGAAAAGCAGCATCTTCCAGGGCCTTCCAAGGCTGCAAGGAGAAGCAGGGCACCCTATAGGTGGGTGGGAGCCATGGTGGGAAGCACACACTCACTGTGGTCGGTGCATCATGGGGACTGGCATCAGCTCACCCCCAGTGACTGGCATATCGACAAGTGCCAAGTTGAGCCATCCTCCTCTGTGAGTGTACCAATGGCAAGAGGCTTAGCTGCAAAGACAACTGAAGAGGGCACATCTCCCCTGGTACCTCCCTTAGGAGCTTGACGTCACTGTGGACTCAGCACGCTAAGGAGACTGGAGTGAAGATGGTCAGAGTATAGCAGGACCTAGTACAGCCCTCCCTCCATACTGATAGTCTGCGTCTTTGTTTTTTGCTTCTGCTGTATTGGGAGATTCTCAGCCACCTGTTGACTTGCCAGACACCCTGTCCCTACCTGGGAACCCTGAGTGTCTCTTGGAGTCTCTGGAACACAGAATAGCTTGAGTCACATGGATCTGGGAGCCCACCTCCCTGCAGGGCTGGCTTAGGTAACGGTAGATGTAGAGGCTTAGGAATCCTCTTAGGTTTGGGTGAATACTTTGTCCAGGTGTATCTGAGACCTTTCTTTCCTCCCAAGAGTCCTATAGTCCTGAGCAAATGTAGCCTCTGAATTGCCATTGGTGGGTGCAGGAGGCCCCACTCCTCAAAGTGGATGTCTCCTTCACTGGTAGACAGCAGGTTCTTTCTGTTGGGTCTCAGTTTCCAGGAGCCCTGCTTAATCTGTAAAGGATGAGTGTGTACCTCAGCCTGGTATGAATGCAGTGGGAAAACAAGCAGCAGGCAGGTACAGGAGCTCAAGGCAGCCTGGAGCATCCTGTTAGGCGCCCAGTAGGTTTTAGGTTGACCTTCTTCACACAGATGAAGCTGACTGGACTCAAATGGCTCCAAGAGGTCCATCAAGGCCTGGAGTGTGTGGAAACCCGCTTGACGAACTAGTGTTAGGACCCGCTCTTTCTGTGGACCTCAAGAAGTCACAGTGTGGGCATGCACATTGCCTTGATGGAGGAACTCCAGAGTCAAGAGGGAAAAGGGACATGAGGACAGGCAAGAGAACTCAGGACCACTACTGTAGCTGCCTACACAGTGGGGAAGGGTGGTGTGGTCTTGCCAAGGGTGTGGCTGGCCAGCAGGACTCAGATGCTCAGCAAGGAGCAAACACTGCTGAAGAGAAGAGACAGCAGCACGGATGGTCAGGGGCCCATGTCCTGAGAGGGAAGATCGACAGAAGTAGAACAGAGGACCAGTCCACTGAGGTGGATCCAACCTCCTCCTCCCGAAATGAGTGCAGCCTCAGTCTGATGGCAGAGACCCAGTGATCATAAAGGACAAAAACCCAGGTGGGGACAGGCAGGGATGGAGCAGCCACCATGGTTCTTCCAGTTTCCCTGGCCTCGTCACATCAGTAATCTTCCTTTCACGGCCTATGGTCCCTGACCTCTCCTGTCCTTGTCACGAGTATGTTTGGTGGGGTGGGGAGCACTTGGGTTGACAAGTCTGAGGAGTTAGCTCTGGCTAGGAGGAGTCTTTGACAAAAACAAACCATTGGAAAGTCAAAGTCACACCTCTACTGTGTTTGGACCGCCACAGCATGGAGTGTAGAGTCATGTCATTCACTGTAACTCTGCTACTTCCTGACACCCATGCACATGAGGTATTGATCTTTCTTCCCTTTGGATGTAAGACATATTCCTCTTATTAGTCACTCTGTAAGACGGCCCCAGCTCCCCTAGGCTGCCAGCTCACAGACTGAGTTATTTGGCCCTCAGAAAACACCACAATTAGGCAAGTGCCCACCGCAGTCCTGGGAGTCACCTCCTTGTCTCAGTTGAAGTGTAAGTGTAACACCTGGAAATTCATTGGGAACATGTGTCAGGGAGGGCATAGAGAACGGCACTGACCTTTGAGGATCCCTCAGTAAACTCTTTTTTTATATATATATTTTTTTATTATTATTAACTTGAGTATTTCTTATATACATTTCGAGTGTTATTCCCTTTCCCGGTTTCCGGGCAAACATCCCCCCCCCCCCTTCCTTATGGGTGTTCCCCTCCCAACCCTCCCCCCTTGCTTCCCTCTCCCAACAGTCTAGTTCACTGGGGTTCAGTCTTAGCAGGACCCAGGGCTTCCCCCTTCCACTGGTGCTCTTACTAGGATATTCATTGCTACCTATGAGGTCAGAGTCCAGGGTCAGTCCATGTATAGTCTTTGGGTAGTGGCTTAGTCCCTGGAAGCTCTGTTTGGTTGGCATTGCTGTACATATGGGGTCTCGAGCTCCTTCAAGCTCTTCCAGTTCTTTCTCTGATAACAACGAGGCCCTCAGGTTGTTGCTCTGTCGCACTGGCTTCCTTCTGGCCTCGTCGGGAGCCATGTGTTCTTCCAGGAGCACAAAGATACTAGGAGGCAGGTACCCTGCCTGGGATAGGCTTCCAATCCCCACAGACTGGCCTCCATTTGTCTGTTGCTACAGCTGGTGCTGGAAGGCAGGACATTTGTACTTAAGCCTCAAGTTTTACTAACTTGGCTGAGTTTCTCCCTCATCTCCTCTTTTCTCAGCATTTTCCCCTTTAGGGATGTCAAACTGAATGCCAAAATAAACCATTTCTTCCCTAGGTGGCTTTGGACAGGTATTTGGTGACCACAACAGAAAATATAGCACCTGTACTGGGTGTCGTGCAAGCCTCCCCTTCTAAGCCAGCATGGGAGAAGGCTTCACTGTGACTGTCACCTGTTGGTGGGAACCCCAATATGTGGGGATTTCCTTGTCCTCAAATGGTGTGACAGTAAACATTTGAAGAATTATAGGAATAAAAATTATCGTTCAATGCTGACCCACCTGGAGACATCCTTCTATCCTGTCTTTCTGTCCTTCTGTCCCTGCCCCCACTCACCCCCAACAGTTACCCCCTGCCAAGAGAAACCATCAACACTGCTGTCCAGAACAGAGAGACACAGACATGGGGATGCCTGCAGACAACGCTAGACACTCTACCTTTCTGAAAGTTTCTGTTCGGAGCTCTCTGCACAGTGTTAGCAGCAGATATGACCTGCTGCCTTTGAACAATTACTCCTGCAGCTTGTCAATCAGATAGAGGAAGAATAGCAAAAACACTCGGCAATATAATTAGTATGATTAATAAAGTATAATTTGCGATATAATTAATAAAAGGAACTTGACTTTGAACATACAGTAAGTTTCTCTTCTTTTAGAAAAAAAAGATTTAATTTTACTTTATGTGCATAGAATATTTTGCCTTCATGTATATATGTGAAGTCATCAGATCCCTTGTGACTTAAACTTTCAGTTGGCTATGAGCTATCACACAGGTTGGGAGCCTAACCAGGTCCTCTGGAAGGGCAGCCAGTGCTCTTGACTGCTGAGCCATCTCTCCAGGCCCGTTTCCTCTTCTTTAAGTTAACATCTCAGACTTGGCACTAACTGAGCTGCCAGGAAGCTTGTCTATTTCCCAGAGTGCATTGCACTTCCTCAGCTCTTCGTGATCTGAGGTGGCAGATTCCCCGGGAATTTGTCAGCCCCTGGAATTTAGTTAGGTCTTGTTGCTATGAAGAGACACCATGACAATGGCAACTCTTACAAAGGAAAACATTGAATCGGGGCTGGCTTACAGTCTCAGAGGTTCAGTCCATTATTACCATGGGAGGGAGCATGGCAGCCTGCAGGCAGCTGTGGTGCTGGAGAAGGAGCTGAGAGTTCTACATCCCAATCAGCAGGCATCAGGCGGAGACTAAGACACAGGGCACTGAGCATCTGAGATCTCAAAGCCCCTCCCCAGTGACACACTGCTTCCAACAAGGCCACACCTCCAATAGTGTCACTCCCTATGGGCCAAAATCCAAATCTATGAGTCTACAGGGAGCATTCTTATCCAAACCATCACATTTGAACAATGAAGTTTCTCTTTATTCTCAAATATAGCCTCTGGGCTTCCTATGAAGGAAGCTCTACTCCAAAGTCATAGGATGTTATTATAAATGTTATTCTGAGATTTTATTTTATGTTGTATGCTTTTACGTAGTCAACCCATGACGGGCTTATACTCAGAGGCGAGATAAAAATACTTTTTACCACAAATGTCTCTTTACATAAATATCAGTAAAACAAGGATCTTTGTCTCAGGGAAACAGGTTGTCTCCGCCTTAGTTTCTGTATCAGAACGGACTGTTTCAGAGCCCTGTTCTGCTTCGGTCACGTGTTTATTGGGTCAGGGCCTTGGCGTTCTGTTTTCTGGCACTGCATATTAACCTTTGGTATTGGACAAGGATTGTGCTCCCTCCCTGTTAACCACCTTAAGCATAGTCACAGGTAGGCTGATTTGAACATTAGCCTATGCTATGCTGTATATCAGGAAAACCTATTCTGATGCTATTCGGAACATCGTTATAGTTTGATTAAAGAAAAAAATCATATTTTTATTTTATAGACTTTTAAAAAAAACAGAACAAAACATTTTTTATTCATCCAGAGTTCTCTCTCAGCACTCAGCGGAACTTGGAATCTGTCCCCCCTGGGGGATCTCTCCCCTTCTTGTTCAGTTTGTGTGGGTTGTGTAGAACTTACATACCTATTACTGAGTAAGAGATTATTACCCATCTTGAGCTAACAACCCATCAGAAAAGGGGGAAAGTGACTAGTTCTTGTTTATCTCTTTTTGATCCAGCGATCCTTCACAACTGACCATGTTTTGTTAACATAGAGTCTTATTTCATGCAGTAGTAGCAGAGGAGACAAAAACCAGGGACCAGTCGGTTGTGAGCGGGGCATTTGCCACACATTTGAGGGTTCTTCTACTCATTCATCTTAGGGGTATCAGCTCCACCTGAGGGCTCTGACCAAGGCCCAAAAGTGCACATTGCATAAACAGAACAACCAAAGCTCATTTGTGTGCCAGAGAAGGCTGTATAACATTTGCTCTCTGAGGAAAACAAGCTCCTCTAATATATAAACAGACCATAATGTCCCAAGAGCCTACGCCCAACCCGGTGCCCCACCGGCATTCATAGACAAAGTGAGTCTGCTGACTAGACCTGAAGGAAGGGCTCCCAGAAAGCTCAGAACCCCCCAAGTCTAACACACCCATGGAGGATTCGGAGTTCCTAGAAACAAAAAGGACACATTGTGATAGCAAGATGCAAAGTTAATGAAGGGAGTAAATAGGCAATTTGAAAAAGAAGAAGTGCTAATAGAAGTTCAAACTCATTTTACTAATAATTATATATGTGATTGGCTTTCTGTCTTTCAAGTCTTTGATTGACAAGGCTTAAAATAATTGCCAGGAGAGAGCAGGGCGGCGGGGTTGGCTCTCCTTGCGTTTGCGGAGAGAGGCTTGCAGCCTGGCTGCAGCAAGGGTCCAAATTTCCTGTTCCATACTCAGCAAACACTGGCCTTGGCCTGAGAAGCCAGAGGGACTGGCGTTCCTGTGCTGAGTGGAGCCCACATACCATACACTACAGCTTGCTCACAACATGAGGCTAAGGGCTTCCCCTGATGATTCCTGCAGCCCATCCTCCACCCCCACCTCCCAGAGGGCAAGCCACATCCTATCTACACTCTTCTTCCCTTGACCTTCTCCCCACCTCCTTCCTAATTTTCAAGGGGCATTCAGAGGTCTCCTACAGGAGATTCAACTGGCTTCCCTGATCTGCCTGTCTGCCTCTGTCTCTACCTGGAGACTGCCCCTGTGACCCATAATGCTTCTGAGGCTCCTCCTGCTGTGTGGAACCAGGAGTAGGGATTCCTTTGGTCTCGGTGATTGTAGGAGCACTGCTGGGCTGTCAGGCAGGAGGTGAGCTCTGGGAGAGGCTTATCAATGACCCCCTGCCAAAACCACCAGCAACAAACAACACAGCAGCAGCAACAACCAAAAAAACAGGTCAAAAAGAAGTGATTATCATCTATGAGCTGCTTCGGCTCAAACTGGTTTTAAGGACTTCCTCTACAGAAAGCATCAGAGAGTGCCCTTCCCCCGTCTCCTAGTGAACTCTTCAACTACGAGGGAACTTAAGCCCCAATACTATTCTTACATCTTAAATATCTAATTATATCAAATTGAATCCTGGGTAAAATGGGCTTTTGAGAAAAACACAACCCTTTCCTAGAAGGCCCAGGAGAAGGGGGGTCACAGGGAAAGAGAGATATAAGCCCATGCCTGCTGGGATTGGGGAGGGACCCCTCAGTTTGACCCACTCTTTTTTCTAGAGCATATCCTTGCTTCCGTGCTTGCTCTAATTAAACCCAGTCAGCTACAGTCTTCAGTGTGAACTCTTCTCTTTCAGGAACATAAGAAACAAGAGTGTTTCTGGGGTCAAGACCAGTGTGAGACCTCCCCAGAGCGGATCTGCTTGAGGCTGAGGAGCCCTCGGCTTGCTTGGGGCCCTGTCACCTCTCATCATGTCATCTGTTCCTGGGTGTGAAAGGTGATGGGTGCTGGAGTTGGCTACCGAAGCCTCCCCTTTCCATGGGATGCCACAGGCAGCCACCAGATCAGAAGAGCCCCTGTGAAGACTGAAGGAGTGGGCAGTGCTCAGATCACCTCCCAAGGTTTCTGCTCTGATCCTGAAGGGTAAACAGGAGGTGACAGGGGCTCCAGGCCTCAGGGACATGTGATCAATGGCTCAGAGCAGTGGCAGGCAGCACCAGCAGGGTGCTCAGGGCCTGGTGCAGGAAGGCATGGAGGGCATGATACAGCTGCAGCGATCTTGGGATTGCCTGCAGTGGTCCTGGGAGACCCTGGCACCTTGTTCTGCTTGCCACCCATTTCCCTGGAGAAGCAATCCTCCGGCTCCAGTCACCTTTCCAGGAAGAGCACATTGAAGCAGACTGCATAGCAGAGAACTTAGATGTCTTAGGTCCCAACCGTTCCTCTACCCTTATTAAAGCACGTTGAATGGCAGACTGGAGCTGAGAGTCTGTGTTTTCAAAAAGCCTGGATGCAGCTGCTGGCCCGGTGAGCTAGAGGGACCAGATGGGGACAGTGGCCTTTGTCTCCTTTGTACATTGCAAAGGTTAGCATCTCTGTGACCTTTCCACTACAAAGGACTCACTTCACGAGTCCTCTGGCAGCTACCAGACACCTTAGACTGGCAGTCATGACCCTCATTACTGTGCCCAACTGCCGAGCTGAGTCCATTCCAGGTTCTGGAGTAAGTAGATGACACATTCTTCAGACTGTGGAATCACACTGTCACAAGGACCAGAGGCAGCATCCCCAAATGCCAACAAGAACCCCTGAGGTAGCTCTTAGCACTGCAGTCCCATACCCCACACATCTGAGCTCCAAGGAGGCAGAGGCAGCCATCAGCATCTATGCTAGGGTCTCACAAGACTTCTGACTCCAAGTGAGGGACAAGCCATGCTCAGAGGGACCAGATGTCCTGTTGAGCAGAGAAGTGACTCAGAATGTTCGGTGGCCACAGATCTGCTCCAATCCCAGTGTTCTGGCTTAAATAAAAATTATCCTCTCCCACAGGTTCATAAATTGAATGCTTGATGCCTAGTTGGTGGTGCTGTTTGGGGAGCCTTAGGAGTAAGTGGGTTCTTGGGGCAAGCCCTGTCTACTGATTTCTGGAACATTCCTCTTGTTCAGGATTATATCCTTCCTTTTTCTTACTACAGAATGCAGGTGCAATGGGTCTCCCAATTTTCCCCATGCGTGGTTTCCCTGTCTTGTCACTCTGCTCAATGTTATACTTAAACTTGACTCCAAAAATTACATAAAACATTAAACAGAGAGTCCTCATATGCCCCCTGCCACTGATATCTATTTCAAGCACAAGAACAGGTTCCTCAATGCTCCGGTGTGTGACTTCTGCCTCACTGTACATTGGCAGAAGGCCAAGTCCAAGGACCACACTGAATCCATGTCCCTCAGACCTAGATTAAGAGCTTGAGGTTTCATTTAAATCAAAACGACAGGGAATCCTGACTATTCTTACCTTAGTAGCTGCCATGGAGACTGTCTGATACAGGGCTCTGCGTGTCTGAGGGCCACAGGTGAACTCAGATCCACAGCAGCCAGGTATTGAGTTCATCTTGGATCAGATGGACTGTAGACTTATAAGATGTCTAAGGTGAACACTTATAGGACAGACTGACAGACATTGGGCTGTAGACCTCCTTACCCTTCCCACATTGAATGAAGTGTTCATTCCTCCAAATTTTCTAAAGAGGTGCCAGACCCTGAGAGGCATTAGTCCCCCAAGGTATTAACCCTAAACACTCCCCTTCCTCTCCCTCCTCTTCAGTCTCTCTGGCTTGGACACTAGTCTTGCACAATCCCATTTAAGAGCTGCCTTTGTAGCCTCTGTTGGCCTGAGATGAACTCACAGTCCCTGATAATAGATGTTACGGGATGAAACTGGGGGAGGGGATAAAGGTGGGGAAAAAAGAAGAACCCACAAACTAACAAAGACCTGCTACAAATATAACCTCACCTCACTGAAGGTCTCAATGCCGAGTAGGTGCTCTGAGCCAGGAGGGGCATAGTTCCTGAAATGTTACCAGGGCTTGGTTCCTTGGGCATGGTGAGAGATTATAATATCCCCAGGGTTTCCTAAGGCACCACCCAGGGCTCTGTTAAACTTCTGTTCCATGCTGTACAGCTCAGGAACCTCACAGCATGTCGTGTCGAAGCCTCTTAGGCTGAATATCTACCTATAGTGTGACAGTCACCCCTTCCTTGATCCTCTTTGGTGCAAATCTGTTACTCATGAAGGACCATAGTGTGCCTATTATGCCAAACCCCAGTGACCAACTCTAAGTCCCCCTAGGTCTCCAGCTTTTCCTTCTCTGGACTCTGTACTTTAAAGGGCCTGGCACCTCAGAACTTTCTTCTTTTTTTTCTGGACATCTCAGGCATTGAAGGCCTGCCAAGTGCGCCTCACGTAGGCAGTGGTCAGCGACCATGCACCAAGTGTTGTGTTGTAGTCATTCGTCATCCTAAATAGGGGCCTACTGACTGACACAGTCACTGAAGTCCATTCAACTGAGGCAGGGCTTACACACTCCAGTGGGCCAACACACAGGCTGCATCCTCCATATCCAGTGTTGACCAAAAATCCAGGAGAAGAGTTCTATTCTGGGCAAGACATGTACCCCTCAAAAGTGTGTACTTTCAGCCAGGGACCCACCTGTGCCTCTCCTGTCCTGGTTGGTGTCCCACCAGACCTGGTCTCTGTCTTATTCCCCCACCCACCCACCCATATCGTAAAGCAGAGGCCACGTGTTGCTCTTGCTCCTCTGACAGGCAGAGAATTGTGTAGGTTATGAATATGAACTGGCGGGTGACAGGTGACAGACACCGCCAACCTTCAGCTCCAGACTAAAATAACACAGTATTGACCTTGCTCAGAAAGGCTACCGAAATAGAAAGTTCAATACTCTCTATTTTAACTGACAGTTAAAAATTCAATAAATCTCCCCGTGCCAGACACCTGTATGTATGTAATCAAGCTAGGTAAATACCCTCAGATTTCTCGCAGCAGGTCCAGCATTTATGTGTAAAGCCATTGGCCACAGCTGGGAGCGACTGAAGTCCCCCACTCTAGAGAAAGGTCTTTTTGAAAGATAAACAATTGTCCAGTCAATCGTGGATCAAGGAGGGGCTCAGGAGTTGCTTGGCTCTGCTCAACTATTGGCTATAGATAGATTCTGGGGAAGGGAGAGTTATTGTCTTCAGTTGTATACACAATGGTGAGCCCACTAGGCTCCGATGGACAGCTGCAAACCTGTAGCCATGCAGAGGTAAATCAGTGGGTCACGAAACAAACAAAAAGAACAAAATGAGAGGAAGAAACGTAGAGAAGAGGGACAGAGAACATACATGGACAAGAGAAAGAGAGTGGGGATGAGAGTAACCAGAATACATTATATACACATGTATGCAATTGTCAAAGAACAAATTCAGTCAATACAAAAGAAAAGTGAGTGAACCCAGGACAATTGTGATCATTTCAATATTAACAGAAATAAGAAGAAATACCTTCCTCTTCCCTTAGACCCAGCATGGCCACCATAGATGAGATCCTAGTCCACTTCACCAAGCAAAAGGAAGAATGCCAGTTGTTGCCTTGCCCATGTGTGTATAGACATCTACCCTCAGGCTATGGGATAGGGCCAGGCACCAATCAGCAGTGAGTTCATACAGAATGGTTAGGTCATTAAGGGACCAAAGGCAACCTGTAATGTAAGAGAAAAGAGACTTCCTGATGGTCAACCTCTGTGGTCAACTTGATGGGTTTGGGGGTCACCTAGGAGACATGGTTCCTAGGTTTCTTGGACTATAATGCTTCCTAGCATGGCTATGTTCCCACAGAGCTAATAATTCATGCTACTCAAATGCAACAGATAGCCTTTTCCTCCCTCAAGCATGGTTCAGGAAAAGCAGGCACTTTCTATAAGACTTAGCCTCTAGGATCTCCCAGAATCTCATTTCAACTGCAGGGAAGACCAGACTATGAGTCCAGTATCTGTGCTTCCTTAAGTTAAGGTCCCCCTGTAAACCATCCCTCAGGACAGAGCACATCTGCAGAAGACCCTGAATTTGCTGCACTTTAGTGTCTCTGCATCCTCACTACTACCAGGTTCCGAATGCTGAGTGGAGAGCATTCCTTCTTCGTCATCCAGCTCTTGGCAGGAAAGTGATAGCAGGGACCTTAGGAAAAACTTCACTGACCTCTAAGCCTCTCTCCAAACATAAGCAAGACCTCTGTCTCTGAGCATAAACCACACAGACAATGATGATAGTTACTGTGACTGTTACTTTTAGGAAGTGAAGCCTAGTGGTTTGGGTCAAACACTAGAGACATCAGCAGGCTCAGGATACCCCCCAAAAAAGTCTTCAGGAGTTTTCTTATTGTTGATTAGACTTCCTCATCTGGGGCATTTCCTTCTTTGACCTTACAACTCATTGCTTCCCACTACTATCTCTGGAATCAGAAGACACACATTGATGGAGCCTAAGCACCCTATTTTGCAGCCTCAGCACTGCGATTTCCCACAGCAGCTGAGACCGGGAGGGAGAGAGAGAATGGCTGAGCATCAGGTCCAGTTCTTCTCTCCTGATCAATAATTCTGCGACTCACCTCTCAACTCCTGGATGAACGTATGGTCTGAAAATGGAAGATGATGCCCACTGAACGGGTGACAGCAAGGGTAGGCATGTCCTGGGTGCCCTGACAGAGCATGCAGGAGGAATGTGACCGTGAGGTAACAGTAATGTCTCTAGCATGGGGGACCATGAGGTGAAAGAATTTGGAGGACTCTGAGCGTCACTCTAAACTGGGAAGGGAATGAGACAGCTTAGTTGTCCATACCCCTCCACCTCCAGGTATTCTGAACTCCTAAATTACAAAGGTTACGTAGTTCCCACCGGGTCAGGAATGAAATTTCACTAAGCAAACTTGGGCTCTGCGGGAGACCCACCACACACTAAATTCATCTGCCTAGCTACTTGGCTCATAGGCATCTTAAGAGACCCTTTCAGACTTTGAGGTGCTAACGTCACCAGTGTTAATTATGGCCATCAGAGTCCTCACTGCTCATCATGCTTCGGTGAATGAGGGCTTATGTCTCAATCCCTCTACATTGGTTTTCTCTGGGGGAAAACTGCACATGAATCCTAAAGCTTCTGGAACTAGCCCTATCCCACAGTTAGGTGAGTGGCCACGGTGGGCTGGGGAAGGGTAGACCTCGAAGATGCATTTTCATCCAGCACAATTTTTGCATGTGTACACCCATGCCACACACATATGCGCACAAATACTCAACACATAGGAATATGTGCATGCACACAGGCCCACATATACACAAACATGCACTCACACACGTGCTCACACATGCGTACATGTGCACAAAAGCATACTGACGCATGTGTACACACCAATGCACATATTGACACACACCCACACATACACAGCATACATATCACATAGGCACATCCATGTTGCATCCCATCCCTTTAGGGTCCATATGGCTCTAAGGCATCTCACCAGGATTGTTGAGGGTGGAGAGCTTTTTGTAACAGTCAGAGTTGCAAACTCTGGAACAGTCCCCACTTCTGTCCCTTTCTCCTAATGTAGGTCACATTTGCTCTGCATCTAGTGCAATGATCTCAACCCATTGGTTCAGGATCAAAAGATCCTTTCACGGGAGTTGCCTAAGACCATCAAAAAACACAGATATTCACATGATAATTCTTAACAGCATCAAAATTACAGTTCTGAAATAACAATTAAAATAACTTTATGTTTGGGGGGTCACATGAGGAACTGTATCAAAGGGTCGCAGCACTAGGAAGGTTGAGAACCACTGCTCTAGGACCTATGTGTCTGGAACTGGACTGACAGCAGCCCTCTCTGCCTGGCACTCAGCTACAGCCAGGCATCTCTTGGCAGGTTGAGGAAGGCCAATTAGCAAAAGGCTTTGGTGTCCTGAGACTCAGCAGTGCCTCGAGGCAGGAGAACAAGAGGATGGATTAGTTCGCTTGTTTATTATTTCTCTGGTTGGGGCTCTCAGCGATTCTATACAGAATTTGGCTTTTGGACTCTTTTACTTGAAAAAAATAAGTCTCTCCATCCTTGGACTGCAAACAATTTGGAACTTTGTTTCAGTGTGCGTCATTCATTTATCACTAAATCATGTACATGGTCACACACAGAGATTTGGACACTAGTGTCTCATAGTGCAAGAGATTTATGGAAGAGTGTGGTAGACTGGGCACAGAAGTAGGATCCCCATTACTGCCTCAGACAAACTCCTGAAGATGTGTAGAACATTCTGCCATGGCTCAGAGACCTGGAGAGAACTAAGAGCCCATGATAACAAGGGAGGGGGAGGGCCTGGACACCAGAGTTGGATCAACCAGGACCCTCATTCATGGATTCAGTTGCTCACTCCTACCTCTGTTTATTTCACAGTTATCCATTGAAAACCAACTGGGCTTCAGCATGTTGTCATTTCAAGTTCAAGGACAAAATAAAACCCTGCCAGATGGGATGGGGTTGGTAGGTGATAGCCACAGAGGTAAAGAGAGAGGAAACTGTGGGTCTCTGGGGAAAGAGACACATGTATGCAGTTCCAAAGCATTGGAGGAGCAGAATTGGGAAGTAAGGGAGTTGATCTTCCAGCCCTGCATCCCAAACCTCTAGAGTGGCAACTTAGAGGCCAACCCCTTTGGGGGCAGTCACTCTCTGAGGCTATGACGTGTGTAGAGAGGTTGTAGCAATGGTAGAAAGGGGACATCCTAGCTGTCAGTGTTGAGCTCTGACCTAGACTACTGCCCTAATGACAATAGAGCCCTTGGTATCCTTGAGGAGCTGTTGAGGAAGCCAAACATCATAGAACTGGAGCAGCAGACCATCTTGTCATGAGCCATGGCTTCCTGCCCACTGTTCCCAGCCAAGGATTATGATGGCAAGCAGAGCCTACTTAGTGAGGCATCCAGCAGGAGCCAGAGAAGAGCCTGATGTTTGGGGAC
Organism: Rattus rattus; assembly: GCF_011064425.1. Taxonomy (NCBI): domain Eukaryota; kingdom Metazoa; phylum Chordata; class Mammalia; order Rodentia; family Muridae; genus Rattus; species Rattus rattus. The sequence continues at coordinate 257,309,400 of NC_046154.1, forward strand.
TTTGGAGAGAGGGGCTATCTCACCCAGGGTCATAATTCCTTAGATGTCTAGGCAGGAGGAGAGGCAGCTCACCTCAATGCTGTGTGTTGGAGAGGTTCCTGCAGCTCAGGGCAGGAGAAATGGGATTAGAGTTCAGTCTGCAGAAGACTTTAAGGGAAGTGAGGGCTGGATTATTCTCCCTCCAATCTCCTCAAAGGCCCCATCCTGGAATACATTGAATGTGTAATAAATACATTGGAAAATTTTTAAAAGGATCCTTTCTAATCAGACAGTGGCAACTTCTGAACAGAAGCTTCACAATCTCCTACTGCTGTGCATCCAGGAGGGCCCTCCTAAGCAAGAACCAGGCAAGAATTTCTTTTCACTCATACTAAGAGAGCCAAGGGGAGGAACAGCCCAAGCTGGTATGCTAACTTTGGAACTCCACTGCCATGCCTCCACTTATCTTTCTCCTTAGATGCTCTGAATCTGTGTCTACCTCCTGGATGTGGATGACAGCTGTTCTTCCACCATTGCTTCTTTGCTCAGGGCCTTAAAAAACAAAGGGCAAAGGGTAAAAACCATCTTTACCCTCTTGTTTCCAAGATACCCTGGGTGGGGGTGTGGAAATGCATTTCTATTGCGCTCTGATGCAAAGACTAGGTCATGTGATGTAGGGAGCCGTATTGGATTTGGGCCTGGCCGTTTTGTGACTGTATAGCTCAAAGTGGCTACGTGACTCTTGGCCACACATACTCCTCTAAGATGACTGTCATAAAGCCTCGAGATTGTGGGACAAAAGCCTCTCCCATGAATTTATGGCACAGGAAGATAACATTCACGGGATGCTTCAGCCTAAGCAAAAATCAGTTATCTCCTGAGTCAACACCCGGTGTCTCCATTGCTTGACCTCATCATCTACCGCCTGACCTCTTTGCCTCCAGTTATCACTGCCTATACCTTCATCTCCCTCTCCTTCATGTTTCACAAAGGTCACTCCCTCTACCTGAAAGCCTTAAAAGCTGTAACATTCATCCCAATAAACGAGACCTTGACAATAGAATCTTGCTTGGTCTCCTTCTTCTCTCGCCCCCCATAGGCTCAAGGGTAGCACCCCTTTGGAACCCTGAATAACTGAACCCATTGGACAGGTCAATGTGACCAGCAGCTAGCAGAGCTCAGGACTGGAAGCAAATGCTAGCACCCTCTTTTGTTTTGTTTCCTTGATTAGAGGAACTGGGCAGAGATATGCCCTTGGAGAGAAGTTGCTTCGCCTCAACCTCTGTGAAGTTAATAGTCAGCCTTTTCCATGAGATCCAGGGAGGTATTTTCTGGAAGTGCAGAGATATTTGAAGCCAAGCAGTCAATTCCAGTACCATGTGTTGGAACCTTTGCACCCAACCCTCCTAAGAGCCTCCATCAGGGGTAGTTCTACTGAAGAGGTATCTCCTGTCAAGGGCCCAGAGTCGCCATGACTAGAACTAAGCTGATTTGATTGGAAACCTGTCTTCCTGCTCAGAGCAAACCGCTAATTTTGCATTAACCTGACACTTGGTGCTTGATTTATTTTAGCATTTATGGTAATGGTTTTTGATATTTTTTTTTAAAAGATAAAGGGGACAGAGAGTGCATGGTAACAAAATGCAATTGACAGTAAGTGCTTATTATGTAATTATGGGATCCTTAATATGCATATTTTCTCTGTGGTTGGTAGCAACTAAATACATAATTACTGAGTTTTAAAGAAGAATATTATCTCCAGAACCTTCTGTCTGATGTAGGGAAGATTCTTGTCTGGAATGGGTGAATCCAGCCAACAATGCAAGGTCAGTTAAGGTGAAGGCCGCAGACCCACGCTCAGGGAGGAAGCCCCAGACCTTGAACTAGGATGTGATCATCACAAAATGAGCTCAAGAAGTAGGCAGCTGGCGCTAGCTGAAGGGAAACTGTTGAGGCCACTGGGGAACCTAAAGAAAAATAACACAGACAGGGTCATTCACACACATTAGGACTGTATTTCTACCTCTCCTAAAGTCAGGGAACTCAGGTCACTGTGGCAGTAGTCACAGTGTTGCTGTGGGACTGACCCTCACCGAAACCCCTTTATTCTGCATCTTTAAATTGTGAGTGAGGTGAAGAGTCCTCTGAGACCTCTTTACAAAGATCCCAGTCTTACTGTGAAACACCTCCCTCGTGACCCAATTCCTCCCAGCCCCACATCACTGCCCACAGGTCTCAGCAGGTGCAGGGGTCACACACTCATACAACAGCAGCGAGCAGACGAAGGAGCAACAATCTGAGTGTGGTACAGGCATCAATGGAGATGGGTAGAGGGGCATTTAAGAGTTGGGAGGTGAGAATCATCAGGTGAGCATGAGAGGCACCGATGCAGAAGAGTGGCTACAGGAGTGGACTGCCCTCTTTATACATAGGTGTGAAGGATACTACTCAGGCAAGAGAAGCAGAGGACTTCAGGGGAGGCAAGTTCAGCACAGGACTTGGAGTTCAGAAACAGATATTGTGGTGTCCATGAGAGAATGCCCCCTTCCTCTCCTTTCCCCGATTCTTCTCACCACACTCCCCAGAACTATTCTAACATGTATGTAGACAAGTAGAGCCCTCAAGTACTAGTCTGGAATCTTGAAATGCCCTTCTCATGGTGTCTTCATGCCTATTTCTCCTGTCTCATGGGCTACTAGCAAGCTCCCTGGCCTGGTGTGTGTGCATGAAAGAGAAGAGCTTGGGACCCAAGCATTCTGCCAACTGGTAGCCAGACCTAGTATAGGGAGGGGAATCTGTGTAAAGCTTCCAAGGGAATAGAAGCAATAACAGAGGGAGAACAGGGTTGCTGAGAGAAAAAGGGTTGGCTAGGCTAGAACAGGGCTTTCTGGGACTGAAACAAGTTGTTGGGAGGACAAAGGTTGAGATGATGGGGAATGGTATTGTGAAAGAGTAAAGGTTTGCTTGGAGGAATGGTGCATTCTGGGGGTGGAGTGTGGGGTATGTTGGGAGAAATGAAGTGTGCTCTGGGACTCACCACCATGGCCCACTGATCCTTCATCTAACCATGTCTGGGTGATCCAAGGCCTGCTGTTGCCTCTCTCAGATCTCCTATAGATGCTCTTGTTTCCTTGGGAGTTAGATTTTTCCTCATCTGTCTGTGAGAGGGGGAGCCATGCCATAGGAAGACTGAAGGCTGGAGGCTGAACAGTGTGCATCACAGAATGGTTGGGTGGGTAGCATGAAGGCCAGAGACTTTGGACAACTTGGACCAAGCCAGGCCTCCTGGCTGTCCATTGATTGGTTCATCTCTTTAGAACTTAACTCTTTCTTTGCATCTTGATCTGGAGGCTACACTCTTGGGGTGAGGCCTCCACCATGATAGGCGTACAGTGTGTAGAAAAACTATAGTGGACCTGGCTTGAGTGAAATGTGAGCTTTGGATGCTGCCAGTGTTCTATTGCTGTGAAGAGACACCATGACTGAGCAAGGCAACCCTTATAGAGGAAAGCATTCAGTTGGCTTGCTTACAGTTTCAGAGGCGTAGTCCATTATCATCATGGCGTCATGCTAGAGCAGTAGCTGAGAGCTACATCCTGATCCACAGGCAAACAGAGATTCTGGGCTTGCCATGGACTTTTGAAATCTCAAATCTCACCCCCAACCCAGTGACAAACATCTTCTGAGGAAGCCACACCTCCTAACCCTTCTAATCCTATTCAAATAGTGTCACTCACTGGTAAATAAGCATTCAAATATGAGGCTATAGGGACCATTTTATTCAACCACCTTTGTACATTGGTACTGTGGAAAGGGTTCTCGCTTAGAGTGTAGGCTGGACTGGAGCATCTTCAGCCTGGTGCACTCCATAGGCATGAGACTCTACATACTGTCATAGTTTGGTTTTCTGTCACATTGATAAATACCATTAAACAATTTAAGAGAGGAAGGCTTATGTTTTATCTCATGCTTCCAAGTCCCATTCTGTCACTAAGAAAAGTCAGGACCGGAACTCAAGGCAGGAATCTGGAGGCAGGAACCTGGAACAGAGCTGTGAAGGAATGATGCTTACTAATTCAATTCCTCTGGTTCATGATCAGTCAGCTTATACAACCAAGAAACACCAGCCCAAGGGTGGCCCCACCCACAGTAGGCTGAGCCCTCCCACATCCATCAACCATCTAAGTTCTCCACAGATGTGGTCTAGCCTAATCGGATATGGTCAGTCCCTCAGCTGAGACTTTCCTCTGCTGTGATGCTTTCATTGTTAGGTTGACAATAAAAACTAACCCCTTCCCTTGCTAACTTGACATGGTGGACAAATACACCGCTATAATTAAACCAAAACATTTCCTTTTCTTGTCCTAATATCTCATTATTATCACAATATGATATACAATACAACTTTAAAAGTTCAACATCTCTTTAAAAGTCCCAAATATCTCCTCTTTGTTCATCTGTGTAAAAATAAGCTATATACGTTGTTATTCTAAAAGGGGGGAAATCAGTGCACAATTACAACCAGGCCAAAGCAACTCCCCCTTCCCCTCCCCCCAAATCCAACCGTGTTAAATCAAACCTCTAACTCAATGTCTGGATCTCACTTGTGATCACAGCTTCAAAAGGCCTGGGCAGCTCGATTCCTTCAGCTCTGTCACCTTCAGCACATATAATTTGGCTCATAGGCTTAGGCAGGCCCACTCCCTATCTTTCATGACCATTAGTAGCAATTCCATGATCCTCGCATCTCCAATATGCCAGTCTCCATGGTAACTGAGGCATCACCTTCTCCAATGGCCTCATCTGGCCTATCTTCAGGAAGACTCTGACCCTGCCACATAGTGCCAAATCTTGGCTGTTCTTCATGACCCTTCATGCCTTCAAAACCAATACCCTGGGGGAACCCAAGTTCTGCTGGCAGCTTGACATGTAGGCTTGGCCTCCAGTTGATCGCCACTTCCGTGTACTGATTCTGAGGAAATATTGCCCAGAAGATTTTTACCTCAAGAGCATTGATCTTTTGTGAACCACAGCTGAATCTCTAGCCCCAGCTGACCACAAGCTCTGCTTCTTAATTCAAATATGTCACATGAACAGCCACAATAGAGTTCTTGCTTCCCTCTGAAGCTTCCCAAGACAGGTTTCTATTGTCTGCACAGCTCTCAACATTATCTTATCTTTCAAGTTCCCACAGAACGGCCCATTAAGTTCTGATTAGTCAATGGCTTTTTCAGTCAAAAGCTCCAAAATCTAATCTGAACAACCCCTCAATTGAGACTTTCTTTTCTCAGGTGGCTCTTTGTTATATCAAGTCCACGATAAAAAATGAACTAAGCACAGACACACAGCGAACTCTGGACATGGCTCTGATGGCTCTCCTGTGTGTCACCAGCCAGGGCACACAGCTGAAGAAATGTCCCATGTGATCTGAGCCAATGTGTAGACTGAGTCCTGCCATAGGTCACTTGTTACCCATAATGCAAGGTCTCTCCAAGACCTACCAACCCTCTGCTCCTTTAGATTGACGTTCTCCTGAGCTTCTGTGCTCCCTGACCCAGCAGAGGCAAGGCTGTGTTCAGCTTTCTTCCAGAACACACAGGAGTGATTGGGTGATCTTTGCTCTCTGTGAAGCCAGTTTCCCATGGACTCCTCTCTTCTTCAAGATCATTGCTGTCCTCCTGGCCATGTCACAGGGTCATCAGAGATTCAAGGTTCATAGGAAGATCCCTTCAACTAAGAGACGGATGACCCATCACCTAGGTACTTCAAGAGCCCTTCCTCTGAGATTTGCCTCTGAATCAGATGTTCCAAGGCCTCTGAAGACACAGCTTTCTAGAATGATGTAGTCACCTTGGCTTTTATCACTCAGAACTTCCTTACCTTACCACTTCAGGCTTCCGAAGGGACCAGCCAGTGGCTGATTGACAGCTATGCAGAGGCACACATCCTCTTTCTCAGGATATCCTGAAAGAGCTACAAGCAGGCTTGCTACTGGCTGTCCCTATTCTGAGTACAATCTGTGTTCTTGACCTTGAATCCCTGGTATGACCCAATGTGGCACCTTCCCTGACATCGGTTCAGAGGTTCCTTCACCCTGGGGGCTTTGTCTCCACTTTTCTTTCTCATTGTTACACACCATCACACACTCAGACACACTAGGTAGCTTCCTCTACCCATCCTAGCCCTTTGTTTGGTCTTTATTACCGCAACTCTTGCAATTCTTATGTATTTACATTTCAAATATTATCCCCGTTCTTGGTTCCCTCCTCTCCCCTCTCTCCTCCCCTTGCTTCTATTAGAATACTCCCCCTCCCACTCACCCACTTCCACCTCACTGCTCTGACATTCCCCTACACTGGGGAATTGAGCCTTCACAGGACCAAGGGCTTCTCCCATTGATGCCAGACAAAGTCATCCTCTGCTACATATGCCGCTGGAGCCATGGGTCACTCCATGTGTGTACTCTTTGGTTAGTGGTTTAGTCCCTGGGAGCTCTGGGGGGTCTGGTTGGTTAACCTATGAGGTTGCAAACCCCTTCAGTTCCTCCAGTCCTTTCTCTAACTCCTCCATTGGGGTCCCCGTGCTCAGTCCAATGGTTAGCTGCAAGCATCTTCATCTGCATTGGTAAGGCTGTGGCAGACCCTCTCAGGAGACATCCATATCAGGCTCCTGTTAGCAAGCACTTCTTGGCATCAGCAATAGTGACTGGGTTTGGTGGCTGAATATGGGATGGATCCCCAGGTGGGGGCAGTCTCTGGATGGCCTTTCCTCAGTCTCTGATCCACTCTTTGTCCTTGTATTTCCTTTAGACAGGAACAATTCTGGGTTAAAATTTTGAGAAGAGTGGGTGGCCCCATCCCCCAACCTGGGGCCTTGCCTAACCTAACCAAAAGTTTGAAATACCCAAGATACAATTCACAGATCGTATGAAGCTCAAGAGGAAGGAAGACCAAAATGTGGATGCTTCAGTCCTTCTTAGAAGTGGGAACAAAATACCCAGGGGAGGTAGAGAGTGGAAGAGACTTGGGAGGAAGAGAGGAGGAGGGGAACAAAGTGGGGCAGGATTAGGTATGAGAGGAGACGGGGATGATACACAGAGGGTCAGGAATTTGAACAGAGGTGTGTAGCAATGGGGGATGGGAAAGTAGGGGTAGCCACCAGTAAGTCCCAGATGCCAGGAAAGCAAGAGGCTCCCAGGACCCAGCAGAGATGAAATTAATTGAAAAGCCCAACAAAGGAGAGAGAGAACCTGTAGAGACCTCAACCCTTCTGTTCTGTGTCTTTATCATAGAAGGCATTGAAACATCCTCTAGCCTGTTCATCACCCAGGACACCAAGTTTTGTGCATCCACGACTACACAAATGGGCATTTCTTTCTGTACTCCCAGGCTGCAGAGAGCCTCCTGGGCCCTCATTGAATAACCAAAGCCTCACTCAAGATACATCGAATTGGTTGAGATGAAATAAAAGGATTTCAGCTCAGATCCCGGCATGATCCCATCTAGACACTGGCAGGAGGTTTTTGCAGGGCACAAAGTGTGGAGAGACATCCCTTTCCTACAGCCTTGGCCCCCAGAGCCATAGCAGGCTCTGTCACTTCTCCTGCTAGCATTTCAGGACCGGGGAGTTATCCATGCACACTGAGCATCAAGGTCAGTATTTTTAGTTGTGATTCTTTAATTTTTGAAAACCCTCCAAAGAGACCTTAGTGATGGGTACACAGTTGATAAATATAAATAAATGCAAGAGCTATAAAAATAAACTCAGAGAGCTCTCTGTTCTGTTTACCACCCCAGGAGGGCTGCACAGACATTCTTCAGAGAACCAGGCTGTACCTCAGCCTCTGCAAAAGGAAGGGGTGTGCAGCTGATCATCTCTGGCCAGAGAGGTAGCCACATACCTAGGACATTGGTGGTAGAGTTGGCACAGTTTGTCTTCAAGCCTTTTCCAAACCCAGAGCCTACACCACACCTGTTGATCCACACTCAAGTCCATAGCAACCTGGACCTGGAGAAAGCAGAGCTCCAGGAGCCTGGAATAACTGAGTCTATAGTACTAACCAAGTTTCCAGCATGCAGGTGATGCCTATGCGGGTCCTGCATCCAGGATATTACCCTCATTCAACAGAGATACTAACCAGGAAGGGTTCTGTCCTATAGGAGCCCTAGATACAGAGAGAAAAACACAGACAGAAGTATTTGAAGGCTGATGTCAAGGGAGATATCTAGTACTCAGAACAAGGGGTCCAACCCCGAGACAGGTCTTTCTTCCCTCTGAGAGCAGGACTATAACCAGGCTCATGAGGCATGGTAATAAACTCCAAAGGAGGACTAGCATGTGCAAATATCCTGAGGTCAAGGACGTGTGTAGCATCATGGAGCTGGGCTTGTGTGGTTCAGAATGAGGCTGCTCTGGAGACAGAGATAATGGCAGAAAATCTGGAGCCTCCACAGCGCTGCTCTTTGGGCTTTATCCAAAAGGCTAGACTCTAGCTGCAAGAGGAACAAGGGCTGTGTTAGAGAGAATTGTATCCTACCTTCAGAGGGAGTGTGCACCTCCCACCCCACAGTCTCTTCAACCTCAGCACATCACCAAGATGGAAATTCAGATGGTCCCAAGTAGCTCCCTTGGGATGCTCTATGAACTAGCATCTTGCTGGTCCTTTCATTCTTGCCCACTGTACACACAGGCTAGTGTCCTGGCTGCCTGTCCTCTCTACCAGATAGATTCTGTATCTCTTTGGCTTCCTTGTATCAGAGTCCCTACCTGGGGCAAACATCTTCAAATTTTAGGAGCCTACAGACAATCTTCTTTGAACCTCTGGTGGAGAGAACTTGTTCACTCATTAGCATAGGTTCCTGGCTTAGCTCACACACATCCCATCACACCTCTGGGGGGGGCATCTATTGTACCTCTCTTCTCTGTAGGTCTATACGTGGTCTCATCTTTGCAAACTGATATCTCTTCCTGTAGAGCACCCTCTCAGATTCCCTCTACCCAAAGATGATACTGTCGTCTGTCCCTTGGGCCATGTTTCTTCCCATACCAGTGTCATCATGGATTTACAACAACCAGATACTGAACAGGCAAAGCAGGTTCAGGAAATATTCATGAAAATGGTGATGGACTGAAGATGTTCTGTAATAGGATGACGTAGAGGCCATGACTCCACCCTCTGCCCCCACTCTGAATTAAGTAATAGATGGCCCATAGAAGATGAGTGATAATACATTATTAATTAAATGAAAGTAAACTGTGGGTCTTTTTATCCTGGGCATTCTAGTGTATATTTAACAAATTAAATACTGGAGTAGTGGGTGCACCTCAGCTTCTAGGTTGGGGAGTTTATTTCTTGACACCCTCATGCTATAGATCCCAGAGAGTGTGTCCCACAAAGCAGGTATCTGGATTCAGGCTCATTGCCCAACTCCTCCTCCATTGTTTAGTCTCTTTTGATCTGGTCTGCCCATTTGCATCTACAGGAGTAACAGGGTCCCACTTGGGAATTGCTTGAGGTTTATGACACTTTTGCCATTGTTTCCCCACAGGCAGAGCCATCTCCTGCTGTCTGATCTCTGTGGTTGGTCAAGACCCACCCCACGGATGCACATGGTCAATAAGACATATACACATGCATGTGCATATACATATACTTCATATACACATACACATACATATATTAATCATTTTATTCCTTTACATTTCAAATGATATCCCCCTTCCCAGTGACCCCTCCATTAACCCTCCAGAGCTCCCAGGGACTAAACTACCAACCAAAGAGTACACGGTCATTTTAATTGTCTCACTTTCTGTCTGGAGCAGTCTCTGCCTCACTGTCAGGCTTGAGATGAGTGCCTGATGCATAGATGCACTGGAAGTCCTCTAGGCTGTCCTCACTGCTCCCAGGTCTGCTGCTCTCCTTGAGCCCTGATCAGAAGCATGGCCTAACCTTCCCTGCTGCTCTCTCCTTCCCTTCAGCCCCTGTTTGACTCCACTCTGGAGACAGTTACGTATCAACAGGAAGTCTTTCCAGAAGTGTGCTCCACACACCAACCTATCTGCTCCAATATCCGCCCAGTGTCCTTTTCTGTGTCTCGTCTTTGTCCTGGCTATCTGCTCATCACACTCTCTGTACTTTTAATATCCTCTTTGTCTGTCCACTTCTGTGCATTCTTGCTGGCATGATCTCGTTCCCATGACTGCCGATTCAGTCCTCATTAAGCACATTGGCTCTGGTTCAGATAAAGGCTCTGGGCGCTGGACTATCACTGGCTCCTGGTGGAGATGGAAACCTAGCAGCAGCCATCTCCCAGGTACACAGTTTTACTTTATCCCACAGTCCCAATGTTCTTTCCTTGCCTCTGGGTAGCTGTGTCCCTTCGTTTCTGAGTCAGTTTTCTGTAGTGGAGCTTTTGGGCCAAACCATTAAACAGCATTTCCTCATAGAGGCTGAAGGACATCTCAGCAGCCAAGGATGGAATCCAGCAGCCACACCGAGCTCCTGATCTTTACACACAGACTAGTACTCCAGGAACATCTTAGACGCCATGAACACCTGACTCCATTGTCAAGGGAACACTAAGTCACTCAGAGCTGGGCTGACTATTCACTGTGATAGAACATTCAGGAAGGTCCAGTGACCAGATTTAAACTTAAAACTCACTGGAAAACAACAACAACAAAAAACAAACAAACAAAAAATCCCACGATCAGTCGTGTTTATGGGCCAGTGTGCATGTATGTTGATACATTCATGTGGTCAAACATATGCAGGTCTACACATGTATATGTTCAGTCACATGTACATGTTGGCATGTGCTATGCCCGTGTGTTTGTCCTCATACATATGTTTATACTCACACATTCATATGCAGGCTCCCACACATAGCCATGCCTCTACATTAACAGATGTGAGGCCATGTGCATCTCTGTGAACAAGTGGACAGTCACATGAGCATATTCTCACATGCATGCTCCCACGAACACAAGCAGGTGTGAGCACTTGCATTCACTGCGTATATTGGTTTGCATCTAATGGGCTGCACTGGTCCCAGGGTTTGAGCAGTGAGCACATGGAGTGAGTGATGTCCCTTTCCCAGTGAAGCTTGTCATCTAGAGCAAGTAGCAGACAGTGAGAGAACCAGTGGGAGTGATACAGGGGCAGAGTGCACTGCTGCATGACAGCCAGAATGCTGGTGCAAGAAGACAGACATAGTGGTTCATCCTGGTGCAAACAGAAGGCCGAGTGCCCCTGGGAAGAAAGACATGAAGAGTATGGGCAAATAGGAATCATCAGAGCAACAGAGACAGAATCCTGTCATTATACAAACATGCACAGACATGCACGCAAGAGCATGCAGGCAGTATTATACATGGATACACATGTTCCCACATGCACAGACATGCATACAAAAGCATGCAGGTATTCTTCGTGGATACACATGTTCACACACGTGGTATATACACAATGAGTATATATCATACATAGATACACATGCATGAATACATGTGCATAGACACACAAGTAGTGAGTGTGTGTCATGCACAGATACATGTGTGGACATATGGGCACAGGCACACACAGTGTGTCTTGTATTTATACAAACCTGTGTGGACTCACATCATTCATTCATACACAGGGACTGAATATCATATAAAGGTAGACATGCATTCACACATGCTCAGACACAGTGAGTAGGCATTATACATGGGTGCACATGTGTTCACATGTATGCAAACCTGCATGGATATACAGATACTATGTACATACAGCTTCACAAAGTATTAAGCAAACAGCACGGGTATTTTTACAGCATACACATGTAGTTGTATCATGTATACATAGACTCTGTGTCGAGGGTGTTATGTGAGTGTGCATACAGAGATGTTCACATATTCAGTGGAAAAACTGTGCATGCAGATGTGAATGTCCACTGATAGGTGTGCAGACATGCACACACACACACCACCACCACCATCACCACCACCAACAACAACAGCAAAAACCACAACAAGTAGATGAATGGTTTCGTCCACGTACTTCATCACCATCTTCCATCTTCAAAACCTTTTACCCTGACATGTATCCACATACATGTGGGCATGGTTTATCCACCTCAGCTTCCTGATGGCTCTCTATTGTGGAAATAAGGCTGGTTGTTTCTATTTGTGATTCTGCAGGGCTTCCTGAGAGGTATGTTATTATGCACACATGAACAAAGATACTGTTGGCTCCCTTCAAAGCCCGTGCATATCCACATTCCAAGAACCCTAGGACTGTGCCCCACCTCCATATCCAGCCTGTGTCACGCACACTCTGCTCAGTTGGGCTGCGTGGCTCTTGCTAATCCCAGGGATAAGATGTGGAGTGTCTTCAGCATTTTAATTTTCTTGATTAAAGATGAGGCTGAGAAGATCTTGGGAGGATGCTAGCCAGCTTTTCACATTTCTCCTTCCTGTGATTCGCCCTTGCTCCTTGTTCAAGATGCTGAAGAGCATACTTCTTGGTGATTTTCAGGAAGGATTTTCATGTTTCAAATAAAATCCGGTGTTTAGTAATGTTTTACAAATATCTTCTTTAGTCTGTGATCTGTATTTTATTTCCAAAGGTGAAGGCGCTCCACAGATCTTCTGGCTGTGCTACATCTGAAGCAAGGAAGATTTTCCTTTCTCATTCTCTCTTCCCCACTCATGGACTAAGCTTCACATTTATGTATTTTTGTTATTATTACTATTATTATTATTATTATTATTATTATTATTATTATTATTATTATTATTATTATAGTCTTTTCCAGGTAACAAGGTTCTTCTACCTATGGGGGAAGCACATGCCTACGCAAAGGCCAGTGGTTTGACACTAAATGTCTTCTTCTCTTTTTGTTTTTTATGTTATTTTTGAAACAGCTTCTCACTGGACCTGAGATTTGTTCACAGGCTCCACAGATATTTCTGTCACCCCCCTCTCCCCAGTTCTGTGGTGACAGGGGCACACTGACGCAGTCCACTTTTATGTGAGTGTTGGGGTTTCAAATTCAGGATCCCTGCTTACAGAACAAGTAGTTCACTCACCAAGCCATCTCTCTAGCACTGGAGTCTTACTTTTAATTAACCTCTACGTTTCCAGGTAGTGTCTAGGGAACCGTTCTGTGGTCTTAGGCCATACAAGCTTTCTGAGAAAAAAAAACTTAAAGGAAAATGTTCATTTTGGCTCCTTGCTTTGAAGGTTTCAGCCTAAAGTGGGTGAGCCCTGGTGCCTTGGGCCTGTGTGAGGAAAAAGCATGCCTTATGTTATCCTGCAGGGCCAATCTAGTCTAGTGCAGATCTAGGACTCTCCAGTAATACTCCCCTTGTGACTTCAGTCTTCCTTCATTTTTGTTTTTTGATTTGTTTTACTTTTTTCAAGATGGGTTTCTCAGTGTAGCCCTGGCTATCCTGGAACTTGCTCTTCAAGCCATGCTTCAAACTCACAAAGATCTGCCTACCTCTGCCTCCCAAGTGCTGGATTTAAAGGTATACACCACCTCCACCACCCTAGAGACTTCAGTCTTTCTTAACCCATGAACACTTGGCTTTAATTACCAGCCATTTTTGTAGCTGGCTCCTGTTTCAAACCATTCATCAATTCTGGAAAGCCTTAGCGTGTGCTACCTCTGAAAATTTCTGAGGCTAAGGTTAAGACCAGGCAGCATCTTGGGCTCCATAGTCAAGACTCATGATGAAACTGACATCATGCCTGTGACCTGCAGAGTAGCTAACAGGGCACAGCCAAGAGAACTCTGCCTTATCTACCTTACCTTTTAGGAGACATTCAACAGAGCTCTCGCCATCCTGAACACTTCTGTTTTTCAAGGTACCTTTCTAGGAGATTTTACCTCACAACCATCTGTTTTACCATCAATAGGAGACCCTTAGCATACCCTCCTTCTCAAAATTCCCTTTTCACACCAGTAACAGGCACTTGGGATTCCACTGTCCACCCACTACGGCGGCTGCTAAGCTAGAGAGTGAGGCTGGCCCGTGGTCATGCACATGGAGGGGGGGAGTCACTGACACAAGGTGGGTGTGCGCATGTCCTTCTGGGGTCAGCGGTAAGTAGACAGTGTTAAGATTCCTGTTCTATATGGTTACATTCATCATTAATGTGCACTTGTCCCCAAGCAAGGCACCCAGGGACAGCTGGTATCTGGTTAATCTCTGGAAAGAGTCAGGCTATTTTTTTTTTTTTATTAACTTGAGTATTTCTTATTTACATTTCAAGTGTTATTCCCTTTCCGGTTTCCGGGCAAACATCCCCTCCCCCTCCCCTTCTATATGGGTGTTCCCCTCCCCACCCTCCCCCATTGCCGCCCTCCCCCAACAGTCTAGTTCACTGGGGTTCAGTCTTAGCAGGACCCAGGGCTTCCCCTTCCACTGGTGCTCTTACTAGGATATTCATTGCTACCTATGAGGTCAGAGTCCAAGGTCAGTCCATGTATAGTCTTTAGGTAGTGGCTTAGTCCCTGGAAGCTCTGGTTGCTTGGTATTGTTGTACATATGGGGTCTCGAGCCCCTTCAAGCTCTTCCAGTTCTTTCTCTGATTCCTTCAACGGGGGTCCCGTTCTCAGTTCAGTGGTTTGCTGCTGGCATTCGCCTCTGTATTTGCTGTATTCTGGCTGTGTCTCTCAGGAGCGATCTACATCCGGCTCCTGTCGGCCTGCACTTCTTTGCTTCATCCATCTTCTCTAATTGGATGGCTGTATATGTATGGGCCACATGTGGGGCAGGCTCTGAATGGGTGTTCCTTCTGTGTCTGTTTTAATCTTGAGTCAGGCTATTAGATGGCTCCCCAATGGGGACTGATCACGATCACTCCTCTTATCAGTCACCCAACAGAACGGGTCTGGGAAGGAAATTGTGTCTTTAAAGGGTGCTGGGAACACAATCTCAGGACAATCCCACAGAGGGAGTGGTCTGGGTCTGGTCTGGGAATTCCTAAATTTTTAAGGACAATAAAGCCATTGTCTGTTGAGAGGGATGCAGGAGCATCTCTCTTGAGAGGAAAGGGGAAGTTTAGATCAAAGAAGCCATTTCAGTTTGTATTCTTCCTGTGATATTAGCATGTTTATCTCTATAGCACAAGAAAGAGTGACCAGTAGGGAGGGAATTAAGGGAGAGAGAGAGACAGAGATGGAGACACAGACACAGACAAACTGTAGAGAGAGGGACCCAGGGGAAAGTGCTAGATTCTGCAGGACTCAGAACGCAGCTCTTACTGTGAAACACACATTCAATGGTACTGAATTTTTTTCCAAGTACTGTGGATGAGGCTGGGTTTTCATTTGTTTTGTACTGTACTTCTAATCCCTTCTTGAGTAACATGTGAAATCAGACAGGTGAGGGGTGCAGGTTCCCGCTTCCTTGAAGGATTCTGAAGAAATGTACAACCATGCCATTCCTGAGAACTGCCTGATAGGCATTGTCTAAGATCCTCTACCAGAGCAAGTGGCAAGTACTATCCATGTGGCCACTGCCTTCAGTTACTGGGGCTGGCGGTCTCCACCGCCAAGTGCCGAGGCTAGCTTCTCACTGTGGAGGGTTGGTCAATCACAAACCAAGGAGCAAGCACACAAAGGATGCAGCCTCCAGCAGCAGCAAGAGACAAAAAGGAAGTGAAGGCCTGGTGTATAGCTGGTGTGTCTGGAGACAGCTCTCCGGAGGGGTGACATTCAAGCAAAACAATGCAGACATCTACGTTGGGGCAGGATATTAGCTGTGGGTAGCTGGGTCAGTGTGTACCCACATTATTAAACACTAAGCTTTAAAAACATTATTTTAATTACGAGTGTTCAAAGCACACAGAATACATCGGAAAACAATTGAACTGGACCTAAGTGTGCACCCCAAGAATTAGCCCATAAAAATACTGTGTGTTTGTTTTAAAGCTGAGAAATCTCCCTGCTGGTGTGTGTGTGTGTGTGTGTGTGTGTGTGTGTGTGTGTGTGTGTGTGTGTGTGTGTGTGTGTGTCGATAATTTTACACTTCTCTTTCTTCATGTTCAGAGCAAACTCCTGCAACTTTAGACTTTACAGACTACTTCTTTATGCTAGAAATTTGTGTTTTCCTTTTCTTCTTGGTATCTTCTGTCTGTAAGCCTTTTTTAGTTTAATGGCATCCAAACTCATCAAGCATTTGCTTTGTGGTTACTGTTTATTGCACCTTGTATAACAAGAAACTTATTTTACTCTGCCCGATGTCATAAAAGGATTCTCTGAGATTGTTTTCCAAATTACCATTATGTTTTTGCTAGCATTTAATCAGCCTGAATTCACTCTCTGTGCACTGCTTGAAGGGGCTTAAACATTACCAGCGTGAGGAAGTTGTCAATTGTACACATACATGAAGAACATGGTACCCTGATGCATGTTTACACATGGCATACCATACAGGTTCACAGTCATGACACACTAACATGGGGAGTGCCAGACTTTCAAAGTGTCAGAATTTTTATGGACTTTGTGACTTTTAAAAATTGGATTATATTATGAAGTAAATATTAGACTTTGGGGACAACTGGTAGGTGGAAGGTGATACCTTAAAGTTTATAGACAAGTAGGGAGTCTGTGATGTTTAGTGTAGTCATTAGCTTGCTAAACCAAGGACAGCCTTGGAATATCGTCTCAGTGAGGGGTTGTCTAGATCATGTTAACTCGAGGGCGTGTGTATGAGGGATTGTCTTACATGCCTTGATTGATGTGAGAGGAGCCAGCTTGAAAGTAGGCAGCAGCATTCATTGGTTTGGAGCCCTGGGCAGTGGAGTGGAGAAAGCTTGCTGGGCATATAGCGTGCATGCCTTCACTCCCCTCTGGACTGTGGCTGATGCAATCCGTGGCCTCAAGTTTCTGTGATCTTGATTGGACCAAAGTGAGCCCTAGTGACTAGGTTGCTTTTTCTTGGGGCGCTTTATCTCAGTCACAGAAACAAAACTGAAACACACCCGGATGACACTGCATGTTAGTGTGTGGCACGCCATTGCATGTTTATATGTTGCTTCTCATGCATATACGAACACAGAGGTTCCTCCCTTCAGTTAATGCACACACTGCCCCCATTCTGCAACAGCGAGCCTGAAGCAAGCCTTGCCTTCTAAGGGGTCCCTCTCATCTGTTCTCCTGCTCTACTCATCTTTGTCAGGCAAGATCCACGCCACAGAATCTAGATATCTGCTCAGAATATTCATCCCACTCTCTCTTCACTCTTCTAATTAAATTTAGCATCTATTTTTTTCCAAAACTCATTAAAATAGCTTACCAAGACTTTTATCTGAATTAATGCGCACTTACAGATTCATTTTGGGGGAGGCATACAATGTTTTGGGGTATGATCCAATCCATGAGCCGTTCCCAAATATCTGTGTCCCTTTTGTTGGGGATGTATCAGAAACTGCAAATATTTTTACAAGGGTGAATGGTGCACATTGAAAGCTTACTGTAGCGTCTTTATAAGGATGCCAGTGGCTTTTGCTTGGTCTTCTGTGTCTTGAACCCTACAGGCATCAGATAAAATGCCATTTTCACTCAATGGGTATGAGTCTCACTTGCTACCCAGTCAGTCCATAGTTGTGGAGTGTGACCACATATCCGAGACTACTTAATTATATCTGAATCACTTATGTATGAACAAATAGGAAGATCAATGGTTTCTCCATCCTCGTGGTAAGAGGCAAAGAACAATTAATAAATTCATAGACAATGCCAGGTGTGATATTTTTGCCAAAGACTCTTATTTTGTTTACGTGTTTCTCTTCTGCAACCCTGTCTGTCATCTGTGGGGCAGCCCCAAAGTGGTAGCTTTGAATGGCCTGCCTTGCCCCATCCTTTCCACTCGCTGGCTCTGTGTTCCCCCTCCCCTCTCAAAGCAGACTTTTCCCCTCTGGCCACATGCTGCTATTTCTCATCCACACAAGCTCTGCCTTCCGTCTATACACACTGCACAACAGCAGGGAGATGCAGCTTCTCCTGGTGCCTCGCTCCCGTCAGAACAGTCTCTGGCCATTTCTCTTTCTGCTCACTCCGTCAGATTGCACCATGCACACTCCACCAGGCTTCCTAGCCATGTGGTGTTAGACTACATGGTACACCGGCATTTATTAAACTACCCAGGGTTGCCTGGCATGTCCTGGTGTTCTTTGTTTTCTCCGAGGATGCAAGCATCAATAAACACCTGTCTTTAAGTTGTATTTATTATCCCTTGGAATAAATTTCTTAGCAGGAGTGTTACTGTGTTGCAACTGGCAAAGGTGTCCGTAGTCATAACAAAGATGATTCTAAACTTTGCCTGCCAGACCTACGCATTAGGAAAACTGAATAAAAGACTATTATGAATGTATCATCATCATCATCGTGTATATATGTATACATATATATATATATGGTATATCTATGTGGTATAGTGTGTGCACACATCTATGTGCATGCATACTTGTGCCTCTGCATACATGGAGGTCAAGGGAGGACGCACAGTGTCGGCTCTGTCACTGCTCCATCTTACTCCCTCTTTGGACCTGGTAGCCCCAGAAGTCCCCCTGGAATATCCTCTTTGAGTACCTCCCCACTCACCCTTTAGGAAATCACAAATGGGGTTCTCTACCTTTACTTGGGTAGAGTTACAGCCATAGTAGAAACTTAATAAACATTCTAGAAGGCCACCTATTAGCACAACTGGGAGCTCCACGGAAAGAAAAGCAGAGCTTGCTTTCAGATGTTAATTGTGTGGTTTAATAATGATTTCCATTAATTACACTATTAATTTTCTGAACCTAAGCTCCAGGGCCATCTGGGTCTGACTTTTGTCCTCATACAAAGCCAATGGCATTGACCTTTGAGGTTCTGGAGATAGGAAGCAAACTGAGTCCCCTCTGGATTAAGTCACTCCAGGGCAGAGTTGGGTCAATAGCCATTAGGATGTTGTGATCACCAGCCTGGGGATATTAACGGTTTTGTGTAAATTACTCCAGAATTAAAAAAAAAAAAAACCTTCAGTATCCCTTATTCCCCACCCCCACCCCCAGCATTAATTAAAGATGTTTGAATAGTAGTAAAACTTGAAAGAGGGATTTGGTACTTTGTTGTAATTAAGTTTAGCTTTTCTATAAGGCCCTTTGTGATGATGGTTTTAGACTTTGCAAGCCTGCCTGTTCTGTGCATTAAGGAAACTGAATGAAAGACTCCTTCTCCTTTCTAAGTCTCACATCTAAACTGAAGCAGCTGCAGTCAGGGGAAGGGAGAGGGACATGGGTAGAGGCCATCAGCAAGGTTCCTTTCAGGGGCTACCCCAGGGGCCAGTTCCAGAAGAAAGAAAACTATGACCAGGTCATTTTGATCCACTGTGACCTTCCCATATCCTCTTCATCTCTCTCCAACTTGGAGATCCGAAACCTGCCAGTCACAGCTAAGAAACCATAGCTGAGTAGGCAGGGCTGGGAAACAGAGTCCAAGCAGGAGGCCCCACTCACATGACTCACACTGAGAAATGCACCTCGTGTAGCCAATAGGAAAGAAAAGAGCACCTGGCAGAGTGAGGACCCATTCCCACCACATGAGGATGGGTTAGAGGGGCCCTTGCTTCTCACTAACTGATGTTAAGCTTCCAAAAGGGGAGCAAGCGCTCCACTCTCTACTTGGTTCTCCAACTATAGCTGTAAGGCTGCTTCGTCATACAACTTATTGTGTAATACTTTTCCTGAGGAGAGGTGAGCAAACACCTATTTGCTCACAATAACTAACAATAAACCAAAGTATGGATACCACCAAAGCCTAAGTTTATGAACCAATAAATTTAAATGGTGTTAGTTACAGGAATATGGGTGAAGACAACTTACAAGAAGAGAAGTGATTCAGACAGCTGCATCACCGAAAGCCCACCCAAGCTCATGAAACCAGGAAACCTGAAGCACACTGCATAGCCTTCATGAGGATCAACAGGTGATAGAGTGTCTTTTCCTGATAATTCAGCTGGTCTGAGCCTCTTCAAGGCAGCTCAGCTGAACTCAGAACTACCTGCCCTGAAATCCTTGGTGTCTATGTAAGCTTAAGGAGGGAGGGGCCTTGTGAATCTGGTCAGTTTCAGGGACTTCCTGAAGATTTTGAGTTGTTTGCTTGTGGAGCACCTCTATAAGATAGAATGTTTTACACACACACACACACACACACACACACACACACACACACACACACACCCCCTCCAGACCTTAGAACATCCTGGCTTTTTTTTAACCTCCTCTTTTAATATTCTGCATCTTATCAGGCCTTCCTACAAATTGGAAGGTTTTAATCCCAGGGGTAATTGTTGTACAACTCAGGTACAAAGAAGGGAGAGTCCACTGGCAGCTGGCAGACAGTTCTGGAAATGGCAACTTCTCAAAGTTGTCCTCAAGGAGACAGAGAAACATTCTTTAAAATTGTGATGACTGCCAGATGCTTGCAGTGGACTATGGGCATGAGAAGAAAGCATGGCAAGAAAACGAGTCAGTCTTAGCCAGAAATCACTGAGTGTCCCTCTAGTGTTCGACACTGGGACAACATAACAGTCCACATAAGCTTGCTTCTGAGTTGAGGTAACATGGATGAAGGTGGTCATAGGTAGGTATGAGTGTCATCCCTGTCACAGCTCCATTCATGCTTAGGGATGAGGTGAGGGTCCTATAGGGAGTCATGGCATTTAGATGCTCAGAGGCTAAAAGCTCAGCAAAAATGAATGAGGAGCTGCAGGTTGTCTGGCTTGAGGTCCAGTTATTCTGTCCCTCTAGTTCTCAGGACAGTGGATACCTGGATTGGGATGTGAAAAGTTGTGTTAAATATGAACGGAGCTCAGGGGTGGCTGTGTGGAGGATGGAGGAATCAGGAACCCTCTTCACGGGGTGCTGGTCCTTCAGAGTACAGAGCCTGCTGCAAGGCACTCACACCCAGGAAAGAAGTTCACTGCTGACAAAATTAGGATCCTGATGTGACTAGAAGGCACCACATGAGCCACTTAGTGTGGCAGCTCACCGACAAGCTTCAGGTTTCTGGGTGGGGCAGTGTGGGTAGAGCTATTATGACAAATAACTAGGTAGAGACAGGAGCCACTCAGAGAAGCCAAGATAGATGTGTGTGAAGACCCAGGGAATATGTCCAGCCAGAGGCTGGTGATACACACTGGTAACTAACATTGAACATTCTAGAAGGCAAACCTACTCACAAGCTACATTCAACTAAAACATGCTGTTGTGGAGAAGACATTGGGTGACTTTGACTGATGTAGATCTAGGAGACTTTTCTCTCTTAGACAAAATTTTAAAAATTAAAGAGCATATACTAGTTTTGTGGGTCAACTTGATACAAGTTGGAGTTATCACAGAGAAAGGAGCCTCCCTTTGAGGAAATGCCTCCATGAGATCCAGCTGTAAGGTATTTTCTCAATTAGTAATTAAGGGTGGGAGGACACATTGTGGGTGGGTTCCATCCCTGGGCTCATAGTCCCGGGTTCTATAAGAAAGCAAGCTGAGCAAGCCAGGGGAAGCAATGCAATAAGCAGCACCCCTCCATGGCCTCTGCCTCAGCTCCTGCCTCCAAGTTCCTGTCCTGGGTGAGTTCCTGTCCTGACTTCCTTTGGTGATGAACAGCAGTGTAGAAGTGTAAGCTGAATAAACCCTTTCCTCCCCAACTTGCTTTTTGGTCCTGATGTTTTGTGCAGGAATAGAAACCCTGGCTAAGACAGAGCACTTGTTGGCATCCCACAGGCTGCATAACACAGTTTGCTTTATCCTAAAGCGGTAGTCCCCAACCTTCCTAATGCTGCAACTATTTAATACAGTTCCTCGTGTTGTGGTGACCCCCCCACCATATAACTATTTCATTGCTACTTTATAAATGTAATTTTGCTACAGTTATAAATATCACAATGTAAATATCTGATATATAGGATATCTGATGTGTGACCGCTGTGAAAGGGCCATTTGGTCCCCACAAGTAGAGAACCACTTTTGGACCTAGAGGCTGGAAGTCAATGATGTTTTCAGAAAAGATTGCACTTCATTTCTTAAACATGAGAGCACTACATTGTTGCCAGTGATTCTCACCTCAGCGCCACCTCCTGCCTCCCCCACAACACCCAGTGCAGAAGTCACCCGGTCAGTAGGAAAGCAAGTAAACACTTGATCTCTAGTAACCATGGCCGGAAGAACAAAATGAAGCCAAACCCAACAGTGCCTGGTCCAGACGGCCAACAAGGGATGGCTGGGCTCCAGGAGACACAGCTGTGCTGGGAGCCACTGCTCAGCCACAGAATTGGGGACAGGTGCCCAGGCTCAGTCCAACCAGCAAGGAAGTTAGCCAACAGTGAGACCACAAGAGCTTCCCATTACCTTTCCTGCCTGGATATCACTAGCTGAGGTGCCTAGAGGAGGGGAGGTAACTCTGGTACAGAGTGAGTCTGACAGATTTCAACCCAGGCTGCATTTTCTACCACAGGCAAGCTACCAGGGAGCCCGGTACTTACACACATCAGAATATACAAGGTAGGCGTGAAACCAAACAGTTCTGCTAAGTGTATTCATCAAATGCAGTGTGCATGCCTGCACACACACACACGTGTGTGTGCACACACACAACCACAAACTGGAAAATGAATGCCAAGAAAATAACCCCAGGCATTATTAATAATAAAGAAGAGGGGTGCCTAGGACAATCCCCCAATCCCTTAGTTCGAGTGTAGAAGTCACATGAACAGTACCATCTCTATGTGTTTGTGATAGAAACAGTAGTCCCTATGCAGAGCCTAGAGTTCAAACATAGCTCAGGTAGAAATAAGGAAAATGTGTGCAAATAATAAAAGTCATTGTAGCTGAGCAATAAAACAGCTTCAACTATAAACTAAAGAAAGTAAACAGAGAAATACCCACGATGGTTCAGTGGAAGCAGGAAACCCACAGAGAAGTAGATGCCACAGTCAATGCCCAACCTGTCCCAGGGAACAGTCTAGAAAGGATCTAGCTTAATAGATGGCTCAGTGGTTAAGAACACTAGCTGCTCTTCCAGATGTCCCTGGTTCAATTCCTGGGACCACATGGTAGCTCCAACCGTCTGGCACCCTGGTTCCAGGGGATCCAGACAAAACACCCATACACATGAGATAAAAGCAAATAAATGCTTACCAGGGAAAGGAAGAAAACGTGAAGTTAAAAAATTAAAGATAGGCAGTACTATGCGACAGTGTGTCAGAGGTGCCTGTGGATAAGGAACTGGGCTGGTGTGAAAGCTTCCCTGGGTGTAGACGTTGTGTGACTTTTTCCTAGGCTGTGATCCTCCCACACTTCCACTTTAAGTATGGACACATTATTAGTAAGAAGAGGACACATTATTGGTGAGAGTTTATATAAATTCTTGTGAACCCCAAGACCTAGGAATTTAAAATAAAATTTAAGACAATATTTACTTGCTAAGACGTAATAAAATCTAAAGTACAAACAAGTGCCACTGAAAATAAAGGGAAAATTATAATAACCTTAAATCAGAAAAGGAATAATATCTATCCACGTATAGAAGATGGATACATACGCATTTGCATGTGGCCTTAATATAGATAGGTGATCAGAACCGAGTCAAGGATGAATCACTTTCCTCCCACAAGTAGAAGGATGGAAAGAAGCAAGTTAAAAGGTCAACATACTGAACATTTCTCAAAGGGGTTAGAAAAGCTAAACTTTTTTTAAGTGAGAGGAAATATACACAAACTAATTACTCATCAGCCCACATCTATGCCAAGCAAAATAAAGGGTTTTGATGAGGTAAAAGGCCCCGGGGCTTCTGAAGCAGGAATGACTGACTATTAATGTTCCAGGATAAAACCGAGTCTAGCTAAACAACCAGTTGCTTAGATTTTTTCCCCATCTCTTTCCTCCTTTCTGTTTTCCCCTGTAATCACATGCCTAGGCAGATGACGCTCCCAACCTGATCTTATGAATTCAGAGCAAGCAGGTGGAAAGGAGGGGAGAGAAAGATAAGAACCCAGAATTAAGGCCTTGCACACTTGTTCTTAGCTTCCAAGTCACAGGGACCTTTCTGTGGCAGAGAGCAAGTAGACAGGACAAAGACCAAGCCGCTGTTTCTGAAAGCCAGCCCAGGCACACCTCCAGACCCAGCCAGTAACCGTGCAGCAAACAGAAAATCAAAACCCTTGATTCTTGAGAAATTACAAAAAGGCAAAGTCCTCAGTGAATTATGGATACCCACCACTGCTAACCACACCCTAGACTAGAAAGAATACATTTCCACTCCTAAAGGAAGCTCTGTTGTATAGTAAAAATGTATTTATATTTAAAATATGTAATCTGTGGGACACACTGGTGAAGCAATAAATAACAGATAGTCATCCTGATGATGCCAAAATATGTTTTGTTCAAATAAGTGAAATCAAATACATTTAATTCATGTTCAATTTAAAATTTTTCCATTAATTTGTTCTGCTTATTATAATGAGCTTTCCCACCAATTCCAAGATCCCTGGCATTTTTTGTATGCATTGCGCGTATTTGTGCATAGTGGTTTGAATGAGAATGGTCCCAGTATGAACATATGTTTGAATATTTGTTTCCCAGTTGGTGGAACTATTTGGGAAGGATTCGGAGGTGTGGCCTTGTTGGAGGAGGTATGTTAACGGGAGTGGACTTTCAGGTTTCAAAAATCCATGTCAATCCCACTGTGCTGTGTTCTCTCTCTCTCTCTCTCTCTCTCTCTCTCTCTCTCTCTCTCTCTCTCTCTCTCTGCCTCCTACTTGTGACTTGAGATGTAAGTTTTCAGCTGTTCCTGCCACCATACTTTGCCCTGTCATCATATACCCTAACCCTCTGAAACATGAGCCCAGTTAAAGGAGTATTTTATAAGTTGCCTTGGTCTTAGGCATTTTTGCCATAGCAAAAGAAAATTGAAGAAGATGGTGTACAAACAAACTTAGGGTTTTATTGTCACAAAGAAACACCACAACCAAGTAACTCATGAAGGAAAACCTTTAGTTGGGGCTGGCTTATGGTTTCAGAGGTTTAGTCTGCTGTCTTCATGACAAGAAGCCTGACAGCATGGAGGCAGACAATGCTAGAAGAACCAAGAGTTCTACATCTTGATCTGAAGGCAGCTAGGAGAAGACTGTCTCCTTCAGGCAGCTCGGAGGAGTCTCTCTTCTGCACTGGACAGAGCTTGAGGAACAGAGCCTCAAAGCACACCCTAAGAGCGACCTATTTCCTCTAGCAAGGCCACGCCTACTCCAACATTGTCATACATTTAATAAGTGCCACTCCCTGGGCCAAGCATATGCAAACCACCACAATACCTATGTGTAGTACTGAGATGAACCGAGTGTTCTAATAGTTCTAACATTACCTGGGTGTTCTAAACAATACTGACATTAACTGGTAATTCCAATAACACTGGGGTTAACTAGAAGCTCCAACCCTGCTGACATTAACTGAGAGTTCTGACAGTACTAACATGAACTGAGAGCTCTAACGGTACTGATTTTAACTGAGTGCTTCAAAACTAAGTGGGGGCTCCCACTTACCGTGTGGCTGCTTCTTCTGTTTTTCTTCATTAGTCCCTCCACCTACTGAAATTTCTTTCCACACAAATTCTTCCAAACAGTCTTCGGTGTCATTTTTAGTCCATTTGCCTTTTTCTTCCTCTAGCGCCTCTGTGTTCTCCATAAGATGTATATTATCTTTGTAAACAGAAAAATTCAATAAAACCTGGCCATAAACAACATAGGAAGCAGAATTCCAATTTTAGGGGAGAAATGATATATTGTCGTAGAACAAAGCCCGAAAGAATTTAAGCCAGATGCTAACCAGGTCTGCTTAATCACTATTGATCCGTGCTCATTCATGAAGAGCTCTCGTCATCACACTTCTCTGGGTGGGAATTCATCCCTTCACAACTAAGAAGCCGTCTCTGTCTTTTGTCTTCAGGATTTTTAATAGTTGCTCTAAATTATGTGTATGCGTGTATGTCTGTGTGGGGGTGTATGGATGTTGGTGCAGGTGTCTGAGGAAGCCAAAGTCATTGGGTCCTCAATTGTGAGACACCTTCCATGGAAAATTCAGTCCTCTGGAAAGAGCAACAAATGCTTTTAACTACTGAGCTATCTCTCCAGCCCAAAGTGTGTGTGTGTGTGTGTGTGTGTGTGTGTGTGTGTGTGTATGTGCCTGCACATGGGGGGAGTGTCTGTGTATGTTCATGTGGTGTGAGTGTACCTGTGTGTGTGTCAGTGTGCTGTGGTATGTGTATCTGTGTGTCTGTCTATGTGTGCATGTGTCTGTGTTATGTCTGTGTGTGTAGAGTGTTTCTGTGTGTATGAGTGTATATGTGTATTTTCTGTGGGTTAGTGGGTCTCTCTCTCTCTCTCTCTGTGTGTGTGTGTGTGTGTGTGTGTGTGTGTGTGTGTGTGTGTGTGTGTTTTGCTGGGAATTCAACCCAGATCCTTGAGCATCCTAGGTAAATGTATTACTGGAATACATCCCAACCCATCAGCTATTTCTTTAAAGTAGAAATCTACAGCTATGCATGTGAGGTAGAGTCCTGCCTGGGAGGACAGGGGACTGGATTCATGACATGCTGAATAAATTCAGATAAGATGTTAATGGGTCAGTGTTGTATCTGAATATGTTCACACTATGAAGGTACTAGAAACTCCGTGAGGAGTCATGAGGCTCCAAGGCATGTGCAAGGACCATATATGGAGCCTCCTGATGGGCCTCTACAAACCCTGCTTATCCCATGAGGACCACTAACATTATTCAGCAGATTTTCCTTCAATGAATGAACAGCAATAAATTTATCCCTGGGTCCTAACAGGTTCTCTGTAAAGCCTGTGAAGTCAAAAAGTTGCAGATGGACCCATGCAGACACAGATGGTCAAGGGCAAGGCAGTGAGAATAGCATTTGGCACACCAAGGAAGGTAAGGTGTACTGGCCAAGGAGAACGCTTTGGCATCTGGTTAGGGCCTGCCCTTTAGCTGTTTGTTGCAGTTATATGTGATCTGTACATATTGTTGTGTCTGTTCGATTTATTTGTTTGTTTGTTTTGGCAACTAGACACAATATAGAATCATCTGGAAAGGAGGAAACTCAACCGAGAAAATATCTCCATCAGATTGGCCCAGTGAGAGTCTGTTTTCTAGATTGTTGACTGATGTTGGATGGACCAGGCCACTGTAGGTAGTGCTGTCCTTGGGCAGGTGGTCCTGGGTGGTTTAAGAGAGCAAACCAAGCAAGCCAAGAGGAGGAAGCCAGTAAGCAGTATTCTTCCATGGCTTCTGCTTCGGTTCCTGCCTCCAGGTCCCTGCCCCGACTTTCCTTACAGATGGATTGTAACCTATGTTAAATGCAATCCTTTCTTCTCTAAGTCACTGTGGTCATGTTACAGTTGTCACATCAACAGAAATGTAACTAGGACAGTTGTCTTCAGAGGCATCGGTCACCCTGTGTGTTGCTTGGCCATCTCCACCATCCACCTCTATCTCTTCCTAAAAGATTCCCATACCTGTTACGTAGTAACCACCCTTACCGCCCTGTAAACTAGTAACCCCCCACTGCCTCCTGCCCTTGGACCAGCAATGACCCCCTTCTACTTTCTGTGTCATGCATGAGTTTGCTTGTCCTAGGAGCCTTGTACAAGTGATTCTAGAATGTCACTGGCTGCTGCAGCATCTAACGGAATATGATTGACAGTTTCAGGTTTATCCACACCATAGCTACTTTTGCGAATTCACTTTATCATTCAACAATATTTTACTGTGTAGTGGATGTGCTGGCTTGTGGTAAAACCTACCCATGGACATGTGGGTTGTTTCTACCATGTAGGGACCACCAGGAGCATGTGGCTTAAAATATTTTCCTTGTCTTTTTGTCGTTGTTGTTGTTTATGTTATTGTTTTTGCTTTCCTCTAGGTCATCTTCTCAGGTGGGAGTGAAATTGTTCTGTACCTGTTTTATGCTTAGGTGTGTGAGGGTTTTCCATGCTGCCCTCAACAGTGGCTACAGGTCCATATTCCCAGCACTTTCAGTATGCCTGCATCCCTGTGTTCCTGCCAACGCTTACTTTGCTGCATGAAGCTATTCTTGTGGCCTAAAGTGGGGACTCACTAAGGTCAGCAGCTAGGTTTCCCTAGCAGGACTTGTGCTAAGGTTTCTGCCAAGTCCTCTGCCTATTTAAAAAACAAAACAAACAAACAAACAAAAAACCCACAAAACAAAAACAAAACAAGATTACCTTTCCCCCATCAGACTTCATGAGTGCTATATCTGTGTCATTTCTTTGCTTTTAGTATACTTCATTTCACTATAAACTGGGGGTGATTTAACACTCTACAGTGGCTGAGCTCACGGCCAGCTCACAGAATTCCTGGAACTTAGACAGAGCTTCTCAAGGGTCAAGATGACCCAGCTTCGGCTCATCCCTGTTCATCCTCCCAGGATTGGCATTAGGATTAAAAAAGAAAGGGTTCGTAGCAGGGTTTTGAACAGTCTAAAGTGTTTTCCTAATCTGAGTAAATACTGTCATTATTTATGGTTGGGTTTTTTTGACTCACATAAGCCCCTCAAACCCCTTCATGCTGGCCTGTCTTTCCTCAGAGCAGAACTTGGGCATAAGAGGAGGTTGGAGCTGAGAGGGAAGTGCGGGGCAGAATTATCTGTGAGCTGACAGGCTGCTGCCCCCATGCCCCCAACAGCTGATAAATAGAGAAGGCGAAGGTGGTTTCCCTCCCACAGCTTTTGAAGAGTCTCAGGGCATTTTAAACCCTTGAAAAGCACTTAGCCGATAAAAGCTGTTCTAATGAACCACAGACAAGCCCTTGCAGAGGCTCAGCCCATTTAGACAGTGACAGGCATGGCTTGGCTCAGCCTAGGCTATCCCAGGAGAGGCACTCTGGGCAGAGAGCTCAGGAGCTCTGATTCCCACTGCAGGACCCTCTTGGCTGCATATCTTTCCTGTCCTTTTATCCTTGCTCTCAGTGAGAGACCAGGTAGGGACTAAGGCAGAACTCACGTCTACCTCAGACTGCAGAAGGTTCAGGCTGGCTAGCCCTCCTTCCCTTCCTCCGTCCATCCTTCACTTCTTCCCTTCCTCCCTTCCTCCCTCCTCCTCTCTTACTCTCTTGCTTCCTCCTTCCTTCCACTTTCCTCCCTCTCTTCTTCCTTTTGTTAATACCTGTTTTTCTTCCCCCTCCTACTTCCTTCTCTTTTCTCCTTTCATCCTATTTTCTTGCCATCCTTCTTCCATCCCTTCTTCCTTAGCTACAATTTCTCCTCCCTACAGCTGCAGTGAGCGGGGTGCATCACTTTGTGGCATACTTAAGACTCTTGAGCCTACTTCCCCACACCTGCCTTGTGTCTAAGAACACACACCACACACTGTTGCCACCACCATGCATCCATCTATCCACTAGATAGGTCTAATAATAATTTTTGAGTCAACGTTTGGGGACTGTGAGTTTCTAAATCGCTGGTGGTGTTTTGTTTGGAGTATCTGTGGTGTTTCTGGAAGACGCCAGTCTTTGGGATTCATGGGCCCAGCCTTGTTCTTTGAGGCCTGAGTTGAACAAGCAAGACTAAGAAAAGGAGATTTTTTTTTTCCATCTACCTGCAGTGCCTCCTTCTGCCCTGGACTGTGCCTCACATGTGTCTGTCTCTCCTGTATTCAGGACTCTGGACTCAGGTTGAGGTGCTCCATGATTCTCTCAGACTCTACCTAGCTCCTGGACGGTGTGGGGTTTGTAACTGTTTGAATGAGAAATGTTCCCCATACATTCATATATTTGAATATTTAGTCTCTCACTGGTGATACTGTTGGGGAAGCTGTGGACCATTTAGGAAGTGGTGCTTTGCTGGGGAATCAATGGATGTGAGTTTGGGGTTCTATATATCACTTCCTTTTCTCTCTGTTTCCCATGTGGGGTGAAATGTGATTTGCCAGCCTCTTGTTCTGCCACCATGCTTTCCCCACAATGATGGATTCTATTCCTTTGGATCTGTAATTCTTCTCTCCTTTAAGTTGCTTTTGTGTTCTTAGTATTTATTTTTAAATCACAGCAATAGAAAATTACCTAATACAAAGATTGGTATCAGGAATAGAGTATTGATGACCAAGTGATCTTTATATTTTTGGAATATTATTCTGGACACTTTGCAACCTTGAACAGGAAAAAAAAAGTATTGATTGTTGAAATCGGAGCTTACTGCACTCTTTTACTAGAGGTTTAGAAGATAGGAATTCCTAGAAAAACATGTACAGTGGAGGCCCAGCACATGAGGTGTTTATCAGAAATAAGGCTAGGGAGATATTCATGTCATATTCTGACAAAGAAACTACCCTGCATTCTACCCATGTCCTGAGACTTTGTGTGAGGATGAATTTAAAAGCAATGGAGTAATTTCTATTTCAAAACAAAATAAGGTTGATCCTGTGTTACAGTTATAACTGATTACTCTTATGAAGTTCTAAAATGCAAAAGAACAACGATTATGGAAAAAATTAAAACTGTGAAGGTTTCTAAGAGGGAGAAGGAAGTGGGACATTTAATATTTCAGTCACCATGTGCTAAAAAAGAGGCTGTATATTTTTTCTTAGAAATTTGTTAATCGTGTGTGTGTGTGTGTGTGTGTGTGTGTGTGTGTGTGTGTGTGTTTGCCTACCTGTATGTCTGTGCACCTGGTGCTAGTGGACTCCAGAGGAGACAGTCAGATTTCCTAAAGCTGGACTTATTTGTGAACCACCATGTGGTGCTAGGAATTGAACCCAGGTCCTATGGAACAGCATTCTCTTGACCACCAGCCATTCCTTCAATCCTCCAAATCAGGAATTTTTGAACAGAATAGCACCATTAAAAAGAAGCCTCTGGCTGTGCATTGGGAATTAGGAAAGGGGACACGAGGGCAAGACCCATCCAGCCAAAATTCCAATTTCTGAGAGGAAAGAACCTAAGAACCTAAAATTCATAGGGAAATTTCCACCAACATCAGCAATAAAAGCTTCTGCAACTGTGATCCAAGGAAGCCAGGGATCATCCCAGGCATCCAGAGGCACTGGAGGGGCACTCACTTGGTCGTGGTTTTGAAGTCCTAATTCATACAAGATTGGGGGCGGGGCATGAATTCATCTTCTAGGGTTCTAGACAATGACTCAGGCTAGGAAATGTGTCAGAGTCAGAGTCCTTGTAAGGAAGCCTTGAGAGGCCATGGCACCAAGCAGTGATCAGAAAACCTGGCTTGTAAGGGACATCCAAAGATATTGTAAGTGCTAGACCCATGAGCCTGAGAGACAGAGAGGGAGAGGGAGAGGGAGGGGGAGAGGGAGGGGAGGGGGAGGGGAAATGGGAGAGGGAGTGGGGCAGAACCATATAAAACCTTTTAAAACTTTCATGGTGCTACCTACCAACCATGTAAGTTTCTTTGCTTGCTTTGGGTCTTGCTTTAGTCCAGTCTTTCCCACAGTGGCCTCATTCATCCCTTTTAGAATGGTAATGTGCTTTTGTATATTGAAAGTTACTAGTTTGTTTTATTTTATAAGGTGGCATAATTGAGAGATTGCCAAGAGACTGGACTTTTGAACAAACAGTCTTGTTAAAGATTCTAGAAACTTTTGAAATTGGAAAAACTTTGTATCATGAGACAACCATTAGTGTACGTGTGTGTGTGGGGGGGGATCCTGGTGGTTTGAATGAAAGGTAGCTCTCACAGATTCATGTGTTTGAATGCTTGCTCCCCAGTTAGTGGCGCTCTTTGGGAACCTTTTCTACGTGGAGCCTTGCGGACAGACTCTGAGGTTTTATACCCTGCACCTACTTCCTCTTCTCTGCTTCCTGTAGGTGGATAGAAATGTGACTAACCATCTTCCTGGTTCTTCCACCATGACTTTTCTTCCATGGTGAGCTCTATCCCTCTGAAACTGCAAGCCAAAACAAACCCTTTTCTCCTTTGGTTGTGACATTACAGAATAGAAAAGTAACTAATGCAGAACTCTCCACTGCCCGTGGATTAACTCCTCACAAGGGCTTCTCTTTATGTAGACCTGGAGAGTTCTATGTGTTTGGCTCCTCTGAGAACTAGAGGGTCTGCAGTTGCAGTACACTTTGATGCTGTGGTGGAGAAGGTAGGTGAAGGGAAAGAATATAGGCTGGGGTCAAGGGTCACTCTCCACCTGACTCCAGCCACAAATAAATGAGGAGGGTGGACCTGAGAGTCCTGTTGGTCTCTCCCTCTATCCTTTATGTCCTGTTCCCAAGTGAAGCTAGATTCCAATAGAGCTGGAATCATCCAGCACTTTATTTACAAATTGGGCACAGAATCCATGAGGCCTGGGTGCCCCGGATGTTACAAAGTTTTCCTGGAGGAAGTTGTTGCAGTGAATCTCTTTGGAATTGCTTCCACCCATGATCTCCTGTGACTCCCAGTCAGGGCTGTTTGTCTGGAAGACAATGGCAGACAATTAGCAAGACTGGAAAGAAAGTTCCTTGCCACAGCTCACCATGTCCACCAGTGCCTCACCACTGTGTCACACAGAGCAGATTCTTTTCCAGGGACACAGAAATAGCCATGGAGCTCAGAGCATGTTCTCAGCATGACTAAAGTGTTTCTGTTGTCCCTGGGAGTTGGTGGTTAGTCAGGCAGTGTGTGTCACTTGACTGATGGCAGGGATTTGCATGTGCATGTGTGAGTGTGCATCTGTGAATGCGTATGTGTCTTTTTATATGAATGTGTGGTATATGCACCTCTGAACCTCAATGTACATGTGTACATGTGTGTGCATGTTGCATGTGCATGTGTTTCTGTGCTGTACACAGAGTTAGGCCATCACCTTTCACCATTCCTAGGCCTTCATATGCACAGGAAGTGGGAGAACCAATGAGAGTCCTGCATTTAAAGGAAAGCCTTGTAGAGGACAAGCCAGAGGTGTCAGAGCTCAAGCTGGAGCAGCCAACCTGGGTGCATGTCCTGTCCAGGAGGTTCTTGAGGATCTTGCCCCCTTATTACCCTCGAAGATCATTCTTAGTCTTTTTGTGTATCCTCCTCATTTATTTACAGATGGAAAATTGTGTTTCACCTCTGATGGTTTATCTCAAGTAACGACCTGATGAGATCCAGAATCACCTCAGGGACAGGCCTCTGGGCACGCCTGTGGAGGATTGTCTTGATTAGGTTAAATGAAGTGGAGAGAGATGTTCACTGTGGGTGGCACCATCTCATGGGGTGGGATCCCGGACTATTTTTAAAAAGGAGAAAATGAATTTAGCATGAACATTCACTCAATGTCTGTGCTTCTCGGTCTAGATACGATGTCACCAGCTCTGCTTCAGCTCCTGCTCCTGTGCCTTCATGATGGACTGTACCCTGTAACTCAAAGCATAAACAAACAAACAAACAAACAGCCTTCTCCCTAATTAAGTTGCATTTCTCAGGGTAATTTTATCAGGGCAATAGGAAAGCAACTAGGACAGTACCACTCTGAGAAATGGGTGCATAGGAGTAACAGGAGAGTGGAACAGACTAGTCTAGACAAACACACTGGAGTAGTCACTTAGAGACTGGAGAGAATAAAAAGGATCCATGCAGAAAGTCAATTATGTTAATGTGTCTCTGCTATTGATTCTACATTCTAGGCCCTGGGGGACAAACCTCATTTCTGCACCACTAATGGCTGAAAGGACAGATAGAGGCATTGAGGCTGCTGGTAGTAAGGGTTTAATTTCCAGAGATCTCTGTCAGGGAGACAGACATCTTAGCAATTCATGGGTTTCGGCCTTCTTGCCTGCTTCCAAGGTCACCAGTGTCCCCGCCCCATGCTCACTCTCCAATCAGAGTCTGCCGGCTTGTCCTGTCATTTTGCCCTGGTACGGAGAACTGAGTGTAGGCCTGCAGGATTTAAGAAAAAAACAACACACAGACTCGGTCATTTGTGCCAAGAGAATGCCAAACCTTTATTGAGGTTCACAGAACATATACCCCAAACCCACCGGGTGGAAAATTTCAGGAAGCATAGTGGAAAAACAGGTTTACGACCTCAGGAACAAAAAACAGGAATTGATTCAATGATGTTACTGCCCAGGTGTAATCGCCCAGGTGTCACCATCCAGGTGCCAAACCGAAAAGTCAGGATGCTCCTTTGTTAGGAACAAATAGCTTCCACATGCATCAGCAAGGGGCAACCACTTGGCAGGGCCCCGGGAGGGTCCCACAGCCCCAGAAGTTCCAAGGAAAGTATTTTCAGCCTGTTCTTCCCAGCCCACAGGAAGAGAGTGTGGAAATCAGTCAGAACACCCCTCACCCTTGCACAGAGCTGTCTGCTGTGGGCCTGGTGTCCTGCAGCCTCTGGAGGCAGCTGGAGTGACAGCCACATCCCTGCCGCTGTCTGAGATACAATTATGTAGAGAATGCATTTAATGCTCCACTGGGCAACTTGGTATAAAACAGTTTAATTTTTCACTGAAATCTAAATTTGCTCCCAGACTGTATATTTTTCTATCACATTAGATGATCAATCTAAGCAGAAATCCAATTTTAACTCCGTACCCTCTCTGCTACTGCTGCTCCCCACCCTCTTCCCTCAGATCTCCCTGCACCACTGGAAAAAGCCTTCCCCAGGAGAAGAAACCCCCACCTCCCGGCTATTCCAAGTAAAGGATGAGAAACCACAGGTGACATCCAGATGTATCTGGGCCAAGGTGGCCCAGGCTTCTCTCAGGCTAAAGACTAATGGTGGTTCCCTAGAACCGGGATCCCTGAAATGAAAATGCCAGCACTTCCAGGCTATACCCTGGGTGGGTCTCTGATGTCAGCAGAGAGATCATATGACCCAAAGCAGTTAGGTATAATTGGCCCTCTTCCAGAAAGCCCTGCTCTGGTCTGCTAGGTTTCAATGGACATTCCAGATGAGAAAAGAGATGACTTCATAGCCCTTCACATCTTGAGACTCCCCTCCAGTCACAATGTGGCCTTGGCTGAGCGGCATCTGTGGGGTACCTAGGGTAAGGCTAACTTGGTATGGGAAACTCAAAGTGAATCAGCTTTAGCCTCCCTGGACACATGGCTGGATGGTTTGGGATTGAATGGCAGCCTTATCTTTCAGCAAAGTGTCATGGCACAGTGCAACTGAAGGTGGGGTCCATTCATGACCCCCTCCAAGTTTGAAGACCAGCAGCTCCTGATTGAGATTCTCCTGTCTCCTCAGGGATTATAAGATGGGTGGCCAGAGTGTACCTCTGTGGGGTGCCAAGAACCCACATACCACATGCTAAATCCTTTTTGTCTTGTCCTGCTCCCCCAGTACATGTTTACTGTCTCATACCAGCATAGAATGTGTCCCCATGCCCTGTGTCCCTGGGACGAGAGCCTAGAACTCCACGTGTGGGAAGAAGGGTTTACATTTTGGCCCAAGCCGCAGGTCAGAACAAGGAGTGAGGCCCTGTTTGTACTTTGGGCTGGGCTGGCTGCATCTATCTGTACATGTGGCTGGTCTCTAATGAAGAGAAGCTGCTACCTGAAGATCATTGTCTATATGCAGGTGAGGGCAGGCACAAGATAAGACAAGGCCTGGGATTGGGCAGTGAAAAGGTAAGGCGGGCACAGAGTTTTGGAGAAAGAAAGGAAGGAAGAACCAAGATGGAGGCAGAGAAGGATGACCCAGATCTGTGTGGCCCTAAATGGCCCCGGGTAGCTATAAAACTCCTATAAGGGATGGATTGTTACAGGACAATATGTCTTATCTAGGTGGGCAGTTTATATCATTATCAATTGGTGATGAGTTTATTGTGTGGACGTTTTGTAGAGTGAAAATTTACTGATACAAATCAGATTGATAAATTACAAGCTTATTGAGTTTTGATTTTAACAGGTTACTGGGAGTCGTGACTATAACCACAGGGGGCAGATGCTGCAGATATGAACAGAGTTCACAGCTGAGTTGCAAGAGGGTGGCTGCTTCAGGGCCCAGAGAGTAGCCAGCAGTCATTTGTTGGCTAGCCGCAGAGGCAAGATCACTGAAGGGCCCAGAGAGTAGCCAGCGACAGCATGGCATGGAAATTGGTAGTGAGTCCGGTTGTGACGCTTTGCTGATTAAGATGAAAATACCCTGCAGATGCCGTGTGGTCTGCTGGAGCCGGCGACAGCATGGATTGGTGTATTTCTTTTTTATTATTTACCGCAATAGCTACCTTCTTCCTTCACGGTCTAGTTTAATTTCTATCACTATTATAAACCACCATGGCCAACAGTGACTCAAGGAGGGAAGGACTTACTTCACATTACAGCCCTTCAGGAAGGGAAGTTGAGACAGGAACTCAGGCAGGAACCTAGCAGTAGGAACGGAAGCAGAGGCCATATAGCAGCACTGTGCACTAGCTCGCTCCCCATGACTTGCTCAGCATGCTGTCTTATACAATCCAAGACCACCTACCCAGAGGTGGCATTGCCCTCAGCGGCCTGGGATCTACCATATCAATCATTCCTCAGGAAAATTCCCCCACAGACTTGCCTACAGGCCACTTTCTTAATTGAGATTTCCTCTAGCTAGATATCCCTAGCTTCTATCAAGCTGACAAGCACACTTCTATCAAACTAACCAGCATACTCCATCAAGGTCCCAAGAAAAGAAGGAAAGGACATCAAGGGTGAGGCCACAGTGGCTTCTCTGCCAGCAGCCATGGTGTGGTGGTTTGAATAGGCTTCACCCACCTATAGAAGTGACACTATGAGGAGGTGCGGCCTTACTGGAGGGGGTGTAGCCTTGTTAGAGGAAGTGTGTCACTATGGAGGCGGAGCCTTGATGTCTCATATATGCTCAACGCTGGCCAGTGCAATCAGCGCATCCTCCTGACAGCCTGCAGAAGACAATCCCCATCCCCATCTCACTCCCCACACTGTGCTGTCAGGGAGAGGACAATAACCATAGGTCATCTATCCTCACATGAGAAGGACCTGATTGCCTCAGTTTCCCCAGCACTGGGTGGACCTGGCTGTAGCTGCCCCGTTTTCTCTGAAAACAGGAAACAGGAGCTAGATTCATTGTGGTGCATCTATGTGGAAGAAGTCCTGAAGAAGTAGCCAAAGCCACTTGGAATGCATGCGTATGTGACTAGGGCAGGGGCGCCTTTGCAGGAAGTATGACACCAACACCCCCTCCCAGCCTGGAGTAGAGAAAACAGAGTGCAGTGGGGAAACAAGGCAGCCATGTTGTCTCTATGAGTCTCTAGTGCATGTGTGAGGGAGCTGTGGGGACTGCATGGCAGGAGGAATGGCTCCATCTAGTGCAGGCTCTTGCCCTCTGAGGCACTAAGGCCTTTCCTGTACACAGGGCTCTCCCTGGTGTAAGGGATAGCATAACAAGGATGTTCACCCCGAGTATGCCCATCACAAAGGGTGCCCTGAGACAGCAGTATCCCAGCCTGTACCACACGTCTCAAGACAGAACAGATGAGCAGAGCCAGACCGGCTACTGCCCACACTCCAGCGTGCTACCCTAGGCCCAGCACCCTGAGGAGAATTACAGGAAGCTGTGAGAAGGCAGGTGCTTGGGTGGACTGGAAATAACTTTACAGAAGGTGCTGTTGGCTATGAAGCTGTGTATATAGGAAAGGAAACACTGGAAGAAAGCCCCAGGAGTTTCTGCCTGAGGCTGTGGAGGAGATAACACAGCTCTCAACATTGCCACACACCACCAGGAGCCACCAGGGCACCGGGAATGAGGAACAACGAGGCCACACAGCAAGCAGATACTGAAGAGACTTGTTGCTGCATGTGGGTAGGACTGGAACCGTTAACACTGTCAATAGCCCTGGGAGAGGAGGAGAAATGTGGTGATTAAAGTGGCTGCATCCACTCTGCAAGAATGCTATGAGAAAATGTCACCACACAGGAAAAAGGACCTAAATGAACATCTGAAACTAAGAGAAGAGAACAAATTCTCATATCACCCAAGCAGGGACTGAGGCTGGGGCTCAGTGTGTATGGTGCCCATCTGCTGAGCAGGACTCGCAGGGTTCTACCTGAGCACCACATACACTTGGTGTAGTCGCATGCACCTGTGGATCCCAGCATTCCGGAGATGGAAGCAGGATCAGGACTTCAAGTTCACCCTCATCTACATAATGAGTTCAAAGCCAGCCTAGGTTACATGGGAATCTCTGTCTCAGGAAAAAAAAAAAAGTCATATGAGAAGCAAGATCGAAAGTCACGGCAAACCGGGCTTGCAGAAAAGAACACAAGTGCAGTCACAGGTGCTATATGCAGATAACTGGAGAATGAGGGACCCTGGTTTTATCCTCAGGAGATCAGCCACCATTCCCGAACTCAGTTTGGGAGGTGGGGGCGGATTCTAGAAGGATCCTGGCATTGTGTGGAGTTCAAAACTGGTGACAAGCGTTTGGAGGTGTCTCCTGGGAACAGCTGCCCAGTGCAAACTTTGTACACAGGCATGGCAGACCCTGTGACAGCATGCCTGACATGTAGACTGTGCCAATGACCCCAGCAAGAGAAATGCAGAATCTGGTTCACGGGGCTCAGATTCAAAAGTATAGAGGTGGGGGAGGGGAAAGGGAAGAAAGAATACTGAAGGCGTTTCCAAATCATAAGCAGGCCATAGCAGAGCCTACCAAGGAGGTAGATAGGAAGGAGGTATGTGCCTGTGTGTTCTGCGTGTGGTGTTTGGTGTGTGTGCTCTGTGTTGTGGTCCATGGCGTGTATGTAATGGCTTTGGCTTCCATAACGTGTATTGTATATGGCATAGGAGGTAAGTGTTTAATATGTGGTACATACTTTGTACAGCATATGGGGTTCCTGTATGTCTTGTATGTCTCTCTCTCTCTCTCTCTCTCTCTCTCTCTCTCTCTCTCTCTCTCTCTCTGTGTGTGTGTGTGTGTGT
Organism: Rattus rattus; assembly: GCF_011064425.1. Lineage (NCBI taxonomy): Eukaryota > Metazoa > Chordata > Mammalia > Rodentia > Muridae > Rattus > Rattus rattus. The sequence goes on from NC_046154.1 coordinate 257,348,295, forward strand.
GTGTGTGTGTGTGTTGTTGGTTTGTGGACTTTGTGATTTATGTAGTATATGTACCATGTTTGGGTAGGATGTAACCACAATTCCTAGCAGGAAAGATAGCAAGGAAGATGGGTGGACTTGCCCAGGGTGTGGCGGGGCAATATCCCAGGGGCAAGTCCATAGAGAGAAGAGCAAACACTGTGGAGTTATAGAGTCTAGAGGACCTGCAGAGCCCCACTGAGGTCCTTACATGCCCATTGCGGCACCCCCATGCTCACTGCTTACTGACCCAGTGTCTGTTCCTCAATGGCTAACACTGCTGCCTTCCTAGTTGCAAGTGCCTAGCACCAAATACTGACATTCTGCTAAGAGGTGCCAAGGCTGTCTTCTCCCACTGCGGCAGCTTCAGTCAGGGCCCTGTTCATTTTCTGTACATTTGCATGGGCATCCTTAAAGTTCACCAGAGCAGCCTCTGGAAGCTCCTTTCACAGGTTCACTGCTCAGACCCTTCCTGCAGCTGCCAACCCTACCCAGGCTCTCAGTTGGCGTAAGTCTAACATTGTGATGAATATGAAGAGCCCAATGGGGGTCCAAATGCCAGAACATGCTCCCGATACCTGCCAGGTTTTCTGTAGGACAGATCCAGAAGGTTCTTACATAAAAAGCTTCCACTTGCTGAGTTTGTTATTCTGATGTCTCCTGCAGCTATGTCTCCAAGGCCATGGAGTCCTCCTTGATGTACTGGGAGCACTGGAGGAGGATACAAAGTAGAAAAGTGCAAAGAAAAACAATTGAAAGGCGGGGCATAGGAGCTCAAGAAAGAGACAGAAAGGAGACTTTCCATGAGCTGCTGCTTGACTTGGAGTCTACAGCTGTATGTGTGAGCCACGCAGGCCGTTCTTTAAGCCTGTGGAAAGTAATAAGAGCTTAGCTGTGCCTTCAGCCAGATTCTGCCAATGGGGGCCCCATGTGGCTCGGGCAGCTGGAGGAAGAGTTTGGGGCTGGGCATGCTCCACATGCAAAGGGAACCCTGAGAACTGGGATTAGTGAGAGAATGAACGCAAGCGCAAAGGGAATCAGGGTTGGGATCTAGAAGGAAGCCACAGGACAGCTGGCCGGCAGGGACAGCCCGTGAGCCTGTGACTTGAGCATCACAGTGATCGGGAACGATGAGGGTTAAGAATGGTGAGAGCAGATCTCCCTCTGGTACACACACACACACACACACACACACACACACACACACACACACACACACACACACACACCACATCCCGAGATAAGGACCTGTGGTCTTTGATAAGAAATAAACTATGGAACAGATAAACATAAGCTCAGAATTCAAACAGAACTTGCCCTACACTCCACTGGAAATGGATCAAAACCCAGAATGAACACTCTGAAATGCAACTCACACCCAAGGGGTCTTGTGTTCCACGTGACTTCCCCAGTGCTGGGTTATTTTCTCACTGCTGTGATGCAATGCCTAAGGAGAAATCACTTAAGGGAGGAAGAATCTGTTCTGGTTCAAGTTCGCAACATGGGGGAAAGCAGCCTTGGCTGCAGTCTTACCTCCTTGTTTCACAGACTGGGATGCAGGGAGTATGGGATGCTAGCTTTCTTCTTCCTTCTCCTCCTTGTCTTCCTCCTCATCTTCCTCTTCTTCCTTTGCCTCCTCCTCCTCCCTCTTTTGCATCTCCTATTAAGTCAGTCTGAGAACCCACAGTCCGTAGGATGCAGTTGCCCACAGTTAGGGTGGGTCTTCCTTCCTCAGTCAATCTTCTACAGAAACACCCTACAGACCCACCCTGATAGGTGTTTCCATTGTGATTCTAAAGCCAGTTACATGGACATTAACATCACATCAGCCAAGGGAGCATCCTTGTTTTAATCTACACAACATTCTTTTTTTTTTTTTTTTTTTTTTTTATTAACTTGAGTATTTCTTATGTACATTTTTAGTGTTATTCCCTTTCCCAGTTTCGGGCAAACATCCCTTCCCTCCCCTTCCTTATGGGTGTTCCCTCCCCACCCTCCCCCATTGCCGCCCTCCCCGACAGTCTAGTTCACTGGGGTTCAGTCTTAGCAGGACCCAGGGCTTCCCCTTCCACTGGTGCTCTTACTAGGATATTCATTGCTACCTACGAGGTCAGAGTCCAGGGTCAGTCCATGTATAGTCTTTAGGTAGTGGCTTAGTCCCTGGAAGTTCTGGTTGCTTGGCATTGTTGTACATATGGGGTCTCAAGCCCCTTCAAGCTCTTCCAGTTCTTTCTCTGATTCCTTCAAGGGGGGTCCTGTTCTCAGTTCAGTGGTTTGCTGCTGGCATTCGCCTCTGTATTTGCTGTATTCTGGCTGTGTCTCTCAGGATTGATCTACATCCGGCTCCTGTCGGTCTGCACTTCTTTGCTTCATCCATCTTGTCTAATTGGGTGGCTCTATATGTATGGGCCACATGTGGGGCAGGCTCTGAATGGGTGTTCCTTCAGTCTCTGTTTTAATCTTTGCCTCTCTCTTCCCTGCCAAGGGTATTCTGTTCCCCTTTTAAAGAAGGAGTGAAGCCTTCACATTTTGATCATCCGTCTTGAGTTTCATTTGTTCTAGGCATCTAGGGTAATTCAAGCATTTGGGCTAATAGCCACTTATCAGTGAGTGCATACCATGTATGTCTTTCTGTGTTTGGGTTAGCTCACTCAGGATGATATTTTCCAGTTCCAACCATTTGCCTACGAATTTCATAAACTCGTTGTTTTTGATAGCTGAGTAATATTCCATTGTGTAGATGTACCACATTTTCTGTATCCATTCCTCTGTTGAAGGGCATCTGGGTTCTTTCCAGCTTCTGGCTATTATAAATAAGGCTGCGATGAACATAGTGGAGCACGTGTCTTTTTTATATGTTGGGGCATCTTTTGGGTATATGCCCAAGAGAGGTATAGCTGGATCCTCAGGCAGTTCAATGTCCAATTTTCTGAGAAACCTCCAGACTGATTTCCAGAATGGTTGTACCAGTCTGCAACCCCACCAACAATGGAGGAGTGTTCCTCTTTCTCCGCATCCTCGCCAGCATCTGCTGTCACCTGAGTTTTTGATCTTAGCCATTCTCACTGGTGTGAGGTGAAATCTCAGGGTTGTTTTGATTTGCATTTCCCTGATGACTAGAGATGTTGAACATTTCTTTAGGTGTTTCTCAGCCATTCAGCATTCCCCAGCTGTGAATTCTTTGTTTAGCTCTGAACCCCATTTTTTAATAGGGTTATTTGTCTCCCTGAGGTCTAACTTTTTGAGTTCTTTGTATATTTTGGATATAAGGCCTCTATCTGTTGTAGGATTGGTAAAGATCTTTTCCCAATCTGTTGGTTGCCGTTTTGTCCTGACCACAGTGTCCTTTGCCTTACAGAAGCTTTGTAGTTTTATGAGATCCCATTTGTCGATTCTTGATCTTAGAGCATAAGCCATTGGTGTTTTGTTCAGGAAATTTTTTCCAGTGCCCATGTGTTCCAGATGCTTCCCTAGTTTTTCTCCTATTAGTTTGAGTGTGTCTGGTTTGATGTGGGGTCCTTGATCCACTTGGACTTAAGCTTTGTACAGGGTGATAAGCATGGATCGATCTGCATTCTTCTACATGTTGACCTCCAGTTGAACCAGCACCATTTGCTGAAAATGCTATCTTTTTTTCCATTGGATGGTTTTGGCTCCTTTGTCAAAAATCAAGTGCCCATAGGTGTGTGGGTTCATTTCTGGGTCTTCAATTCTACTCCATTGGTCTATCTGTCTGTCTCTGTACCAATACCATGCAGTTTTTATCACTATTGCTCTGTAATACTGCTTGAGTTCAGGGATAGCGATTCCCCCTGAAGTCCTTTTATTGTTGAGGATAGTTTTAGCTATCCTGGGTTTTTTGTTATTCCAGATGAATTTGCAAATTGTTCTGTCTAACTCTTTGAAGAATTGGATTGGTATTTTGATGGGGATTGCATTGAATCTGTAGATTGCTTTTGGTAAAATGGCCATTTTTACTATATTAATCCTGCCAATCCATGAGCATGGGAGATCTTTCCATCTTCTGAGGTCTTCTTCAATTTCTTTCTTCAGAGTCTTGAAGTTCTTGTTGTACAGATCTTTTACTTGCTTGGTTAAAGTCACACCGAGGTACTTTATATTATTTGGGTCTATTATGAAGGGTGTCGTTTCCCTAATTTCTTTCTCGGCTTGTTTCTCTTTTGTGTAGAGGAAGGCTACTGATTTATTTGAGTTAATTTTATATGCCCCATTCAGGTGATCATTGGTTGGAATTGTCTCTGAACGACTCACTTTCTGGGCATGCCATAGTCCCTTCTTCTAGGCCCTGGTGAGAATAGCCTGGACCACTCACCCAGGATCTTCTAGAATTTAGGATGCGGAACTTCAGAAAGGGGCATCTTCTCAATTCTCACTCCACCCATCACGGTGGTTCCAGTCCCTTATTCTGAGCCTGATGTCTTCTCTAAGATCCAGACTGAGGTGGCAGTATGCCACCTGGTGTCCTTATCAACTCACACTGGCTCCTGGGCTTTCCCTTAGGGCTGTTGGTATCAGTTCAACACCAGAAATGTGACCTCCTGAAGCCGCTGGTCTGCATCACTCACAAGTCCTTCCCTAATTCCTCCCAATCCCATCCCTGCATTTCCCAGCTCCAGCAGAGACCTGATTTCCCAGAGAAGGCAGAATGTTCTAGCCCTTCATCTCTGTTACAATTGTCATTCCCAAGGCTGCCATAGACGCCACTGAGAACATTGGATCAAACAGTGTCAGATTATCCCTCTGGTACTTCCTCATTGTGGCTCTAACACTCTGTCCCTGTCCCTGGGTGTCCCTGAAGCTGTCCTTTTGTCCTTTAGATATTTAGGGGAGTGAGGTCATTCTATCTCAGGGTCTCGACATAAGCTACACACAGGTCTCTTAGGCCCCAGGAGTCCGATCTGTGTGACAGAGAAGCTGGTGTGTCTTGTTTGTTCCTCAGGACTCTTGTTCTGCTTTGCCTGTTACATGGTAAACCAAGGCAGACATGGGAGTTTGCTGATAAGCCCATATGAAGGACCCCGAGAGGCTAGAACACCATCTCTTCTTCCTGTGCTCTACCCTGTCAGACTTGGGGTCTTCCTAGTAAAGATTCCAGGAGTGGGTATAAGCCAGCAAAGCCCTCTGTGTGGCGATTGTGATTCAACCCTTGCCACTTGCTTGTGAGTCTTTCAGAGCTTGACAGTCCCATAGCAGGAGCCTCCCCTGATTTTCTGAAACTTTTGCTTACAGCCTACAGGAGCAGTGGGAGATGGCCTGGACGTTCCAGCTGAGTCCTAGCACACCCCATCCCACTTAGAAGCAACTTCTCCATATCCCCACTGCCCCTGATCACTGCAGACCTTTACAGAGCCCCCCTTCTGTCTGTGGACCTGAAACTACTGCTTTGGGCACCATGGCCAGAAGGTCAGACCCAGATCTGCCAGTGCAATTTTCTGCAACTGTCCCCAGCTTCTGACCCTCTAGATTGCTCCTAGGCAGGGACCACTCGACTAGGCTCTCCTAGCTGCAGTTCTCCAGGGTCAGGATTTAACTAAGACCTACCAGCCCTGCCTTGATGAACCAACCCCAGTCAAATCCTACTGAGTTCCACAGCCCTCCGGTAGCCCACAGCATCCTGCTTCGAAGAACTGACCCAGCAATTTCTATCTGCCCATCCACTGATCAATTGATTCTTTCCTAGAAGTGCTGGAATTTCCAGGTCTCCCATCTACCCTCTGACAGCTCCCACTACAAGGAACATTTGAATTTTAAATAAATGTTTGCATGCACAGGACAGCTGCCTTTGAAGAAAACCTGTGTGTCCCCTTGCAAGACGGATTCCTTGGCTTCTCTGCAAGATGAATAATGTTCCCTAAACATATCTGCCGTGTAGATCCTGATTTTCATACATCATGTTCCCCCAGAGCATGGCTTTAAGATAAGTAGACACTCCTTATGTCTCCTTGCAGATAGTGTTTAGAGAAAGAAATACATCTTCTGAGAAAGAGAGCAATTCATAATGACCGGGACGAGGCCCCTGAGCACCTCTTCCTCCTGTGACCTGAAGCAGGCCTCTCTCAGGTCAGAGTTCCTCGGGCTGGGACCTGGGGTTCCTTAGCATAGGAATTCAACACAGCATGCTACTTACTGCCTGCCTTATTTTTTAAAACCCAAGCTTCATAGGAAACTCAGAATGTTTCCTTCATCCTGACAAGCAGAACGTAATGAGACCTCAGGCCTGCCGTTTCATCAGAGAGACAAGGAGGACGAGGTATGTCCCTGAGTGTCTGTATAAAGCTGGACACATGAACCAGACTGTATGTCCTTGGGAAGAGTCCTCTGCTCTCCTGATGGGAACCTGCACAGAGAATAACCCAGAGATGCCCCATGCCAAGCAAATCTCAAATACAAGAAGCTTTCTGGAGCTGTGACTCAGTTTCCCCACCCGCAAGATAAAGGGGTATGGTCCCCTCCCTCCCCTTTTTACAAAGGATCTCATTTGGCTCAGGTTACTCTCGAAATGACTTTGTTAGCCAAGGTTGACCTCAAAGTCCTGATCGTCTTGCCTCTACCTCCCAAGGGCTGAGATTATAGCCATGTGCCAACACACTGGCTCAAATAGTGCCATGGATTTGTATAGGCTAGGCAAGTGCTCTAGTAACCAAGCCACACCCCTAGCTTAAGATGCAGTTTTCATAAGACTTACTTTCTTCTAAAGCAAAACTGCCCACACTCCTTGGTTGTCACCCATGACACCATGAGAATGTCCCCACCAGGTAGGCTCAGTCCCCACCGGCTGGAGCAGCATCTGGGTCTCTATCTGAGGCAAGGCCCTGCTTATGATGATCTCAGAATCCACAATGTGAACCCATTTGACATTGGAACGCTTGCGTTGGAAAGATTCTTCTCACAGTGGGGAGACTCTGTTGCAGACCTGCCCTCGCAACTTCCCCATGACAGATGGATCCCCTGGAAAGAAAGCTGCATCTCCCCACCCAAGGACTGTGTGGTAATTAATAACCAGCTGAGGAAACTTGATTGCTGCTCGTGGTTCTGAAAATGGATAAACAACCATCATTGCCAGAAAGGCTGGGCTGTATTCATCACCATAACAGAGAGTAATTTGGCCTGTGCGCGTTAATCAATCACTGTTCTCTCTGGGGCTTGGGCCGGGCCAGTCCCTGAGAGTGGACAGCCGTCACCAGCTCACAGGCCGGAGTCCAAGCATGATGGATTGCAGCTGCCGAGGCTCCAATCTGGATGGGATTGGTGGGGAGCAGGCTGGCTGCACCAAGCCGATATCCCAGTACAAATTATGCAAACGAAGGCGGCGGGCTCTGTGCACCTCACAGGAAGGGAGAGCGAAATTAGCATGAAGACAAGTAGGAATGGAGACCTCCCTCGGACGCCCAGGTGTGGCAGAGGAGGGCTGGGCAGTGGGGGCAAATGTCACCAACAAAGATTCTATTTGAGGATGCTGTGCTGGTCTCCATGGTGACTAAGACCCAGAGGATGTAAGGATGTGTTTTCTTTTGTTTAAATATTTATTTTTTTGTTTTTGTTTTTTTTTTTTTTTACTTATGTGTGCACTCGAGCATGTGCACGCGTGCGGGGTGTTGCATTTGCGCATGTAGGACATACATGTGCGTGTGCCTGTGGAGGACAGAGGAGAGCACAGATGCCCTGCAGTTGGACTTCGAAGCAGTTGGAGCTCCCTGATGTGGGTACTGGGAACCAGACTTGGATATTTTGTAAGAACAGCAAGTGCTCCTGACTGCTGAGCCATCTCCCTAGCCCTAGTACGTTCTTAATTAAAATAACTACAGGCCTCATGGACAGAAGAGCACCTTCAACATGGAGGGGTGCAGATTCTCTGGGACGGATGGTATTCTTTTAGCAAGGTAGGGGGTAGGTGAGGGGAACCAGGCCCAGGATGCCTACAGGTTTTTAAAGTTTGAACATTAGGAACAAGAGCCTAGGACAGTCTGGCTTCTGTCACCTTTGGCTTCTGTCCTGCATTTTGTCTGCTCAGTGACCTCACCTGTATCTGAACGTCCTGTGCAATAAAGGCCAGGCCTCTTTCTGACACCCCAAGGGCATGAGGGCTGGATGTCTGTGTCCATGTGACCAAAGCTTCCTCTTTGTGCCCTCTGTCAGGCCATCAGCCTGAGCTGCCTGACACCCTGAACTGCCTGTCAGTAGAGAACCCCATAATAACACACTCCTACATCTGGGGCCAGGACACCACTCCATGGGTCCCTGGCTGCCTCTGCAAGTCATACTCTTGCCTTTGCCTGCCCTTGGGGCTTTGCAGAGAGATCACCATATACAGGAAGAGTACACCACAGTTGACAGATTCACTTCAGCTTCAGCTCTGTAAGGCATTGTCAATGGCTCAACCTGGCTCTGATACCCATCTGGACGAGGACATGTGCACTACAGAGCCTTTCCACCTCGTATTTTTTTTTAAATTGGATATTTTATTTATTTACATTTCAAATGTTATCCCCTTTCCTGGTTTCCCCTCTGGAAACCCCCATCGCATCCTCCCTCCCTCTCCTTCTATGAGCGTGCTCCCTCACCCCACCCACCCACTCAAACCTCCCCTCCCTGACATTCCCCTACACTGGGACCTCGAGCCTTCACAGGACCAAGGTTCTCTCCTCCCACTGATGCCTGACAGGGCCATCCTCTGCTACATATGCAGCTAGAGTCATGGGTCGCTCCATGTGCACTCTTTGGTTGATGGTTTAGTCCCTAGGAGCTCTGGGAGGTCTAGTTGGTTAATGTTCTTCTTCCTGTGGGGTTGCAAACCCCCTCAGCTACCTCAGTCCTTTCTCTAACTCCTCCATTGGGGTCCCTGCGCTCAGTTCAATGGTTGGCTGTGAGCATCCACCTCTGTATTTGTCAAGCTCTGGTAGAGCCTCTCAGGAGACAGCTATACCAGGATCAGCATCTCCCATTTCTGGTTGGAATTACCAGATTCTGCTCACCCCACCCACTCTGGACCAGAACCCCCTGTTTGGAAATCCCACGAGTCTCTCTACCAAGAGTACTGATGTTTCATTCCCGGTGCTGATGTCAGTTTTGCTTGGCTCTCATCAAGCCCCTATGGGCCCTGCCTCACCTTCTCCACTAGGATGTACCCGGCCTTGTGAAGTGATGCTGAAGTTTCAGCAGCTGTGTGATGGTGGGAACAAGACACAGAGAACCAGGCATGGGATATAGCCTTTCAATTACCATATCTGAAACCCCCATGTCCCCTAAGAGCCCCAGCACTGGGACACATCTTCACCAAAGTCTAGAGTATAAATAACAATCAGGGAATATAATTGAGTCCTGAAAGTAAGAGATGAAAGGAAGGGAAAAAAGACAATGTAGTCTCTCACTTGTGCTCAGAGAAAATCATTTAAAGGGGGAAAGACAGGCCTCAAAGCCACAGGAGACATGGGGGTGGGAGAGGTAGATATCAGACGAGAAAGCACGAGAGGCAGAGAAGAGATCTGGGGCCTTAGTGCTGGGTCGTGGCCAACAGATCTGATGTGGGGCCCTGAGCCTAGGAAGGCCAGAGCTCAGAGCAGCTGAGGTTCCATTCCTGATCTGCTAGGGATGAGACTCATTGAACAGGTTTTCTTGCTGGTGGCTGAGGCTCCAGGTTCTATTACTATGGACAAGACTGCACTTTCAGCCACCTGGATCCTCTTGAAGTTTCCTGGAGACTCCAGACGGGGCTTCTATGAAGAGTCCCTCTCTAGAGTGAAAGATCTAGGGGAGGGAAGCAGCTGGGGCTAGGAAGATGAGCCGAGGCCAGAGCAATGCCCAGTCTGGCCAACAAGACACTGGCCTACATGGTGACCAAGAAGCCATGCAGATGTGGGCAGAAGTGAGTGATGTTTAGGGGGGTCACTGGTGGGGGAGGAGGAAGAGAAATAAGAATCCAGGTGCCTCCTTGTGGTGTGCCTGTGTTAGAGAGCTGTTGTCACTGAGTGTGAGAGAGGAAGCGTGTGCATTTGAGCTATATACACAGAGTGACCTGGCAGAGCTATGCATCAAGATTAACCAGCTCCATTCAGTGTGTTCTGGCCAAGCCAGTAGTTCCTCCTATTCCAACCTAAATCTCCCTGGGCTGGGGTAAACAACCCCATGCCCTAGAATCCTGAACCAAATGCCACCAAACATCATCATTCAGTCTACAAGCTGCTTTCTCAATCCTCCTGAAGCCCCTTAAAGGCTCCCCTCTAGCTGGACTGATATCCTGATTATCCCACCCCCAGCCCATGTGTACCCCATTCAACACACATTGCTGCCAGGGCATAGCACTGGCTCTACTTCACTCTATCCAGCAATTAACCCTCCAGCTTTCACACAGTGCTGTGTGGGCAGATGGACAGTTAGAGAAGCTCCCCTCACAGCCCATGGATCAGGTTCTGGAGTGGATGTGACTGCAGCCTGAGCAAGCATCTCTATCAAGGTCACAGAGTCTGCTGGACCCTAGTTTACTGGTTCATGAAGAGCTACCCCCATAGAACTGGAAGCCTGAGAAAAGCCCAGGCAAGCCCATCCTGTTTGCTAGGCCAGGCTGCTGGAGTTGGAGGCACCTGGTGGTCATTAGCACCACCCTTGTCCTGTGTTCCCATCTCCCCTGATGAGACTCTCATTCTGGCATCTTCTGGCTTGGCAAAGCCCTGCTCATCAGGGTGGTTCCTGCTCGGCTTCAGCATGTCCAAGAAGATTCTCCAACCACAGACACATCCGTCCTCCAACTAGATGAGCTTGGCCCTGGAGGGGCTGCAGGTGTCCCTGGGAGTGAAGAGAAGCCCCTGCTCTGAAACAGTACCTCGAGCAAGGACGCAGGCAGCTCGCCTTCTCTTGTTACACATGACTAAACCCGTTCACACATACAAGTGCCATGCAGACACATGCAGACACACACACACACACACACACACACACACACACCCACACACACACACAGAGCCGTGCGTCTATGCATATGCATCTTCACTCTCTCTCCCACCCAGGTGAAGTCCTCCACACCCTCCAATGCTGCTGGCAGCATGTGCTTACTGTCCATTGATTTGCTGTGGTCAGATCATTGACTAGACATGGGCTTGTGAAGCAGGCTTCCCCAGCACAACACAAGATACTCTCCTAAGTGTGGATGCCAGCAGAACAATATATTGTTTTCAGCAACTGATGTGATGATTTGTGTGGTTGCTTATTTGAAACCTTCATCATTCCCTGAGCCAGATGCCCAGGGCACTCCTAAGTGTAAGCAAACTTTAAAATGTCCCCTGAATTGCTCCCAGTGAGAGGCTGAGCCCAATGCCTGATTTCAACATCATTTATTTAGTTGTGCTTTTAATGGAGGTGCTCATGAAACCATAAGAGCTCCCTTGCAAGTGTTCCCTCTTGCCCATCAGATGAGGCAATGTCCTACAGAGCTGCACAAAACATTGCTACTGAAAACATAGTGACAATGACTTGTGTCTCCACAGTCTGTGTGCTGTCATTTGTGGGTGGCAGATCTTGGTGATTTCAATGATTGTGTAAGTTTTCTTTTTAGCAACTTCACAGGTGAGATTTAGGCTAACTCAGGGGGGCTGGAGAGATGGCTCAGCGGTTAAGAGCACTGACTGTTCCTCCAGAGTCCTGAGTTCAATTCCCAGCAACCACGCGGTGACTCACAACCATCTGTAATGGGATCTGATGCCCTCTCTTGTTGTGTCTGAAGTCACCTTCAGTGTACTCATATACATAAAATAAATAAATCAAGAAGAAGAAGAGGAAGAGGAAGAAGAGGAAGAAGAAGAAGGAGAAGGAGAAGGAGAAAGAAGAAGGGAGAGAAGGAGAGAAGGAAGAGGAAGGAGAAGAAGAAGGAGAAGGAGAAGGAGAAGGAGAAGAGGAAGGAGAAAGAAGAAGAAGAAGAAGAAGAAGAAGAAGAAGAAGAAGAAGAAGAAGAAGAAGAAGAAGAAGAAGAAGAAGAAGAAGAAGAAGAAAGAAAGAAAATAGACTAACTCAAGAAATCCTATCCCTCCCCAGCTCCAGCTTCAATGCCCTGGGTCTTTATTCTGCCCAAGGACTTCTCTCACCTTGATGATGATCCTGCCAGAGTGAAGCTTCCTTGGATGGCTCCTGAGTCTCTCTGACATAGAGGTCCTAGGGTCACGTACCTACATGTCCAGAGGTACTATGTCACTTTTTGCCAGGTTTCTTAGGGACTGGGAACTCCTACAGGAAGGTGTTCATTTGCGTGCATATCATTTGCATCCATCTATCTTCCATGCAGAGTGCTTAGGATGCTCAGAAAATACAGAATGTGATAATGGAATCCAAGATTGAGCCCGTGACATGGGGAAATGAGCCTCATCAATGCTAAGCTGCAAAGCTAAGGAGGTAGGACTCACATGAAGCCAGCACCCAATGTACTCTCTCTGTACTCTGGGCAGAATGTAAATAGACCCAACAGCTCCTTTGTGCTCTGGTCAGAATATCTGTGACACACTGGAAGATATGGCTCTCAGTTTTCCACTATCCATGATGATGAGTCCCTACAGAAATAACCATAGCAGACTGGGACTAGAGTGATTTGTCTCTAAGCCAAGGACAGTGGAGATGCCAGGAGCTTGAAGATACAGGAAGAATGTCTCATGGAGTTGCTGGAGGGAGCATAAACTTATCTTAACCACTCTTGGTCTCAAACCAGCCAGACAATGAGAGAGAAATTATGCGATGCCCACAATTGACAGACTCCTCCAAGAATCCTGACAGTCGGGAAGGAAGAGGCAGTGAGAGGGGTGGAAGCTCAGATGATGAGAAAGAATGGAGTGTGAGCACTCCATAGACTTCAAGATTCATTGGTCATGAAGCTGAGCTCCAAGCAGACGGAGGACAGCCACAGTCAGACCCTGCATGCCCTTGTAGAGCATCTTGTGATGTGAGCATGACAAAGGAAGAACCTACTTATTAACCTCCTTGTGTCAGACAAGTCTGGGTGAGTCAAGGCTTAAGGTCACTGTCGGTGGATCTACTCAAGGCATGGCTGGGGTCTAAACCTTGATTTCCTGATGTATAAAATAAGTGGGCAGCTACTTGGCTTGTGAATTGCCAGACTGTGACTGGACCCAGCAGACTCTTTGGCTGTGGGAGGCTAATGAAAACCCAGGTCCATCTCTGGATGTTGTTAACATCGACTGTTTACTTCATTAGATTCAGCAACACCCAGAGAATTAGCTGAGTGCAACCCCATGTGTACTTCTGAGGGTATTTCCAGAGAGGGTTCTGTCATGAGAGCTCTCTGGCTAAGCGCATGAGTTGATCCTTATTAGGTCAGGTGGAATGCAAGAGGTAGGCCTAGCTGGAGGAAGTAGGTCACTGGGTCACTGAGGACTTTGTCCTTCTCAGGATTCTTCCTGTGAGTGTACCTTCATGGCTTTCTGTTCCCGTAAAGATCCTCTTCTATGGTTCCATGTGCCACTGTGACTGAAGTCAGGATAACAGGAACAGACTATGCTCAGAAGATAGAAAGAGAAGAAACTAAACAGGAACCACTAAAGAGGCAGTAGGTAGCTGGAAAGCCCAGGGAAACAAAAGTAGAAAGGCACCTACAGCTCCGTGTCTAGCTCCCTGGATCTGGAGAGAGCTGAATCACATCCAGAAAATGGTCCTCTTGGCAGTAGACTGGCAGCCCCCACCACAGGACAACCAACAGCTCTGGGAGACCCTATATAGACAATGGCTGTGGGTGATAAATCCAGGGACCATATTAAAGGTGAGAACATTCTTAGGGACTGAGCTAGTCTGAAGACCTCAAAACAAAGAGTCATTACAAATCAGAGACTGGGGACAGCAAACTGCTGCATTGGGGTTGGAAACCCACACAAGAAGCCACCAAGAGAAGAGGGAAAGCAGACGTAGTTCCATAGGGAAGTTTAAAGAGCAGAGAGCTCAGTGTGAAGGGTGTAGAGAGCTTTCGTCTTACCCTCTGTGGGGAAGAACAAGCCTGATCACCTGAAGATCACCATGAAAACCGAGAGCCTGAAGCTCACAGCCCACAGCTCACTTGGCTTCTGAAGTTGCCTCCCTACTGCTAGGAGTGAGAATTCAGTCTCTTTATCTTTCCCGACTCCCAGTGCATTTGGTGTGCACGCCTTGGTTTGAGCTTGTCTCTCCCCTTAGTGAATAATCTGAGAACATTTAGATCACATGCCTACAGGCTGCAAAGTTCAGTGCCTGGTTTGCAAAGACTAGAAGAGTCTTTGACAACGGACCTTTGACCATCCTGGCCTCAGTCCATGTATAGCCCCAGTCTGGCTTGTTTGTATGATGCCATACTATAGTGGTTTGTTTTCCCTACTCTGATTGGTACCCGGGATTGTGGTTCTAAGAGAAGATGTTCACTAAAATAAAACAAGAGTCAGAGCCGTCCAGCCTTGTTTGCAAATTACAACTTAGAGACACAGAGAGTATGAAAAGACAATGTGACAGAATGCACCCACAGTTCACAGCTCTTCAATAGTCAAATCCAAAGATATAAGAACTGTGGAAATGCTAGAAAAATAATTCAAAAATTTGAGACCTCAAAGAGCATTCAAAGGGGAAGATGAATGAGGTAAAGGAACTAATTCAGGACCCCAGCAAGCAGTCTGAAGCCTAGATGATAAATTTATTGAGGAAATAAATTCTGGAGGAATTAAACAAATCAAAAGAAAGCAGCAATGTTGGACATAAGATGTAATAGATCAAATTTAAAGAAAATCATTGCAAACCATCACCAATAGGCTATATCAAATAGAACCACCCATTTTCCTGCAAACTAAAAATTTTATTTTTCATTACAGATGAATAAAACTCCACTGTGTTTTTATACCACAGCTAAAAATTTCAGCCAGGGATGAGTATCTGGGTTGGTCTTATATCTCAGTTGTTGTGTCTTAGAACAAAGCATGAATAGGAATGACTCCAATGTATGCTTCTGACTTAGATTCCTTCAGGTATATGGCTAGAGAAGAAAGAATATCAGACATGGAAAAATGAGGTAACGAAAATAGTTGTGGACTGCTGTTTGTATTTTCTGCTCCCTCAAGTGGAATGCCCCAATGAAGAGTAAGAGTGTACTCTGGGGGTTGGGGATTTAGCTCAGTGGTAGAGCGCTTGCCTAGCAAGCGCAAGGCCCTGGGTTCGGTCCTCAGCTCCGGAAAAAAAAACGAAATGTAAAAAAATTAGTGTACTCGGGTAATGTCAGGTGAAATCTTAATTAGTCAAATAAAGGCGAGAGCCTGTGATTGGGCAGTAGAAGGGAAAGGTGGAGCTGAAAGTTTTAGAGAAGGAGGAAGAAGAGAAGAGAGATGAGAGGTAGAGGAAGAAGAGTTTGAAGATGCAGCAGACCCACATACCCTGGAGGAGCTGCAAGTGACTAGATGGGCAGGAGAGTAGTGTAGTGGTATATTTGTCCAACCTAAGCACGCAACTTGTAATTACATTATTGAGTTGCGTGATCTTTGCACCGGCTTGGAGACTTTCTATTGGGGTTGGAGATGTACTATTGTAATCTGGTTTGTATAAGTCTCTAATGTTTTCATTTCACAGGGCTAAGGGGAACTGAGTGAGCAGTAGCTGGGGTTTCTGCAGGCCAGCCACAGGGGCTGAATGGCCTAAGAAAGTCAAGTTAGCTGTAGCTCCAAGATTTCAGGCTAAACTGGTTTGGTTAGCTTAACCAGCTAGCCTCAGGAACCAGGGCAAGTGCTAACCATTTGGGGTGGGCAGATTTAGCATGGGTTTTATTTAAAACTACATGCTACAGGAAATAATTTCAGTAAAGTGGGAAAAAGCAAGAGTACAAACTGCAAGAAATCTGGGACAAGAGAGTCTATGAGGGTGAAAGGAGCTGAGATGTAAACTAAAAGCATAGAAAACCTGTTCATAAAACTATAACAGAAGATTTCCCATCTAGGGAACAATACAAATGCCAAAGCACAGAAGGATTTTATAATCCAAACAGACATGGCTGGTGGAGATGCTACATGTGGTACATAATAGTTAAAAGTCTAAGACCAAAGGAGAAGGAAAATAAAAACTAACTAAATAAAAAAGGCGAAGACAGCAGAATATCCTTAGACTACACAATGCAATCCTAAAATCCAAAGCCACACCCTGCTCCCCAAAAAGAGAAGAAAGTGCCAAATTAGTAAAATCACAAATGAAGAAGCTGGAACCAAACAGACGCAAATGAAATCCTGGAGATTATTCAGAAATCCTTCAAACCCTTATATCCTTCGAACCCTTATATCCCAACATGCTGGAAAAGCCTAGAAGAGATGGATGAGTTCTTAGATGTACGTGGACTGCTAAGTTCAAATGAAGAGCAGCGAGTTCTGGTTCATCTATGCATCATAAGCACGGTCACCGAAGCACAGAGACAAAGCAAAGCTCAGGACTGGATGGATTCCCTTCCAAATTCTATCAGATTTCAACAGAGGCAACAGCAATGCCATTCCAACAATCCTACTAAAAGGAAATGGCGAGAGTGTTACCAAATCAGCTAAAGGCTCTACCAGGAAACTCCTGGACCTGACAAACACTTCCATGGAATCCAGGGTACAAAACCTACAAAGGTCAGGAGCTTTTTCTACATAGCAATAGTGAGCATGCTGAGAAAGAATCTGGGGAGAACAAAGCTGACTCCAACATCTGCAAATCAGCCTAAGCCTGGAAGTAAAATACCTCTGCTAGGAAAACTAAAAAAATGCAGAAGAAGTTAAGGAAGACACTGGAAGATGGACAGCTATCTCATATTTACCTATCAGGAGAGTAAGCTTGTGAAACTGGCTGTATTACCCAAAGCAAGGTATATCTTCAGTGTTAGAGCCACCCGATTCTAATGACATGCTTCAAAGAAAAGGAAAAATGCAATTCTAAATGTCACAGTAAATGTCAAAGGCCCATAAAACCCAAGGCAGTTCTCATCAGAAACAATAATGTGGAAGGCATCATAATGCTTGACTTCGAATATACTGCACAACCATTGCACCGAAAACAGCATGGCAGGAGGCAGCAGCAGGCAGGTCTGTGAATTTGAGGCCAGCCTACTCTACAGAGTGAGTTCCAGGCCAGTCAGAGCTACATGGTGAGTCTCTGGCTCAAAAACAAAATAGAGAACAACAATACGATACTCAGCGATGAAAACAATAGACGATACAGAATTGAATCCACATAGCTATGGGCATCTGGTATATTTTAGAAATATTTTAATTTTATGGAAAAATATACAACTGGAAGCAATTTTCATAAAGTTGTTTTAAAAATAATTTATAAGTAATGCCCTGAGACATTAAGCAATACTTTTTCTCACACTTAGATACTTACAGACATTAAACTTTCATATCCCAAGTCGAAAAGATGTGCATTTCTAGCAGTTACTAAAACAGTTTATCTCGCTTAATATGAAAGCTGATTTATTTCTGAAAATGAGAGTCATAATGAACATTTTAAAGAACATGAATTGATAAAAATTGTTATATCTGCTGGCTAATTATTTCAATACCTTTAAAAATGTACTTGAACAGAAAACAACAATTAATGAGTTCTACCTATACAATTGTACCTATATTTTTATAATCTTACCAATAAGGTAAATAATAATAATAATAACAATAACAATAACAATAATAATAATAATAATAATATAGCTAAAACAGTTTACAATAAAAGAACTTCTGGAGGTATCACCATCCCTGATTTCAAGCTGTGCTACAGAGAATTAGTAATAAAAACCACATGGCATTGGCATAAAAACAGAAAAGTTGACCAATGGAATCAAATCAAAGACCCAAAAGTAGATCTACACACCTGTGGACTCATGATTTTTGGCAAAGAACTCAAATTTATACAATTGAAAAAAGAAAGCTTCTTCAGCAAATGGTGCTGGTCTAACTGGATGTCGGCATGTAGAAGAATACAAATAGATCCATATCTATAACCCTGCACAAAACTCAAGTCCGAGTGGATCAAAGATCTCAGCATACAGCCAGATACACTAAAGCTGATAGAGAAGAAAGTGGGGAATAGGCTTGACTGCACTGGCACATTCCTGAGGTGAACCCCAATAGCTCGGGCAGAAGATCAATAATCAATAAATGGATCCTCATGAAACTGAAAAGCCTCTGTAAGGCAAAGGAAATCAACAGTAAGACGAAACAATAGCCTACAGAATGAGAAAGATCTTCACCAACTCCACATCTGACAGAGGGTTGATATCCAAAATCTATAAAGAAATCAAGAAACTAGACATCAACAAACCAAATAACCCAATTTTAAAAAATAGTGTACAGATCCAAACAGAGAATTATTGACAGAGGAATCTCCAATGGCCAAGAAGCACTTAAAGAAATGTTCACCATCCTTAATTGTCAGAGAAACGCAAATCAAAACAACTCTGAGATTCCCTCTTACGCCTGTCAGAATGGCTAACACCAAAACCTCAAGCAACAGCTCATGGTCCAGGGATGTGGAACAAGAGGAATACTCCTCCATTGCTGGTGGGAGTGTAAAGCTGTAAAACCACTTTGGAAATCAATTTGGCAATTTCTCAGAACACTGGCAATAGTTCTACCTCAAGACCCAGCTACTCCATTCCTGGGCATATACCCAAAAGAAGTTCCATCATATCACAAGGACACTTACTCAACTATGTTTATATAAGCTTTATTAATAATAGTCAGAAATTGGAAACAACCTAGATGTCCGTCAACTGAAGAATGGAAAAAGAGAATGTGGTACATCTACACAATGGAGTATTACTCAGCCATGAAAAACAATGACATCATGAAATTTGCAGGTAAATGGATGGAACTAGAAAAGATCATTCTAAAAGAGGTAACCCAGCCCCAGAAAGGCAAATATGGTACGTACTTACTTATAAATAGCTATTAACAACAATTCACAGACACAAAGAAGCTAAGTAACAAGGAGGGCTCAAGGTAGAATGTGTGAATCTCACTGAAAAGGGCAAATAGAATAGACATCTGTGTGGACTGGGGGAGGGGGACTGAGTAGGGAAGGGGTGGGGATGGGAACCAGAAGGATCAGGTAAGGGAGGAACAGGGAGAGAATACTGGAAGAGACAACTGGAACTGGGGAGAGGGGTCATCTCTGGAACTAGCTAGAAGCCAGAGCAATGAAAACTCCCAGGAATCTATGAGGGTGATCCTAGCAATGGGGGATATAGAACCTGGACCAGCCATCTCCTGTAACCAGGCAAGACTGTCAATAGAGGCACTGGAACACCAACCCAGTCACAAACCTTTGACCTATGATTTGTCCTGCCTACAAGATGTGCTGGGGTAAAGATGAAGCAGAAATTGAGAGAGTGGCCAACTAGGAACTGGTCCAGTGCCAGACCTATGCCATGAAAGGGAGCCTACTCCTGACATTATTAATTATAACCCGCTCTACTTACAGGCAGGAGCCTAGCATAACTGTCATTACCAGAGAGGCTTCACCCAGCAACAGATAGAAACAGATGCAGAGACCCCCCCCCCTGATAAACATTAGGCAGAGCTTGGGGGATCCTGTGGAAGGTAAGGGGCAAGGGAGAGGATTGTAAGAGCCAGAGAGGTAAAGGATGTTACAATGAGACCTGCAGAATTAACCCAGGCCCAAAGAGGCTCACAGAGGCTGAAAAACCAACCAGAGACCATGCAAGGAACTGACCTAGGTCCTTGGCACATATGTAACAGTTGTGCAGCTGGGTCTTCAGGTGGGACTTCTAACAGCAGGAGAAGGGGCTGTCTCTGACTCTGTTGC